>NW_028163207.1:0-10000 GCF_964263955.1 Coregonus lavaretus | reverse complement strand
CTGGGGATGTGGCTGTATGGGGCTGGGGATGTGGCTGTATGGGGCTGGGGATGTGGCTGTATGGGGCTGGGGCTGGCTGGGGCTGTATGGGGCTGTATGGGGCTGTATGGGGCTGTATGGGGCTGTATGGGGCTGGGGCTGTATGGGGCTGTATGGGGCTGGGGCTGTATGGGGCTGGGGATGTGGCTGTATGGGGCTGGGGCTGGCTGGGGCTGTATGGGGCTGTATGGGGCTGTATGGGGCTGGGGCTGTATGGGGCTGTATGGGGCTGGGGCTGTATGGGGCTGTATGGGGCTGTATGGGGCTGGGGCTGTATGGGGCTGGGGATGGGGCTGTATGGGGCTGGGGATGGGGCTGTATGGGGCTGGGGATGGGGCTGTATGGGGATGGGGCTGTATGGGGATGGGGCTGTATGGGGCTGTACGGGGTTGTACGGGGCTGTACGGGGCTGTACGGGGCTGTACGGGGCTGTATGGGGCTGGGGCTGTACAGGGCTGGGGCTGTATGGGGCTGGGGCTGGGGATGGGGCTGTATGGGGCTGGGGATGGGGCTGTATGGGGCTGTGTGGGGCTGTGTGGGGCTGGGGCTGTATGGGGCTGTATGGGGCTGTATGGGACTGTGTGGGGCTGTGTGGGGCTGTGTGGGGCTGTGTGGGGCTGTGTGGGGCTGTATGGGGCTGTGTGGGGCTGTATGGGGATGGGGATGGGGCTGTGTGGGGCTGTATGGGGATGGGGCTGTATGGGGATGGGGCTGTATGGGGCTGTATGGGGCTGTATGGGGCTGTATGGGGCTGTATGGGGCTGTATGGGGCTGGGGCCAGAGCAGGTGCAGCAGATGAATACAGGCAGCTAGACAGGTGACCTACCTCCCTGGTTGGGGCTAATTGTAGCTGCCTGCTTGCCTCCAAGCAGGACGTGGCACTCTGTCACCATTGTTCAAGCTGTTTGTCGCCTTTTCAGCTGGAAACAATTTTATTTCCCCACGGTAGCGGCAGGAACTCCCAGTACCCCCCAGTACCCCCAGTATCCCCACACCACCCCCAGTACCCCCACACCACCCCCTAGTACCCCCCACACCACCCCCAGTACCCCAAAACCACCCCCACACCACCCCCAGTACCCCCACACCCCCCTAGTACCCCCCACACCACCACCAGTACCCCCACACCACCCCCAGTACCCACACACCACCCCCACACCACCCCCAGTACCCCCACACCACCCCCAGTACCCCCACACCACCCCCACACCACCCCCAGTACCCCCACACCACCCTGTCATTCTTATTCCTGTTCTTAAGTTTCATTTTTGAGTCTTTTACTTTCGGTTTTGTACACCAGCTTCAAACAGCAGAAAATACAATATTTGTGGTTATGGAAAATATATTTCCTCCCCTCTCTTTTCCTACCCTGTCCTCTCTCCTCACCTCCCCTCCCTCCACTCTCCCCTCCCTCCCCTACCCTCCACTCTCCCTCAATCCCACCCCCCCACCCCTTCCCAGACAGCCCTCTTCAAAGATGTTGCTGTTGTGTTTGCGAGAAATTGCCAAGAAACTGAAGATCTAGTACAACGCTGTGTACTACTCCCTTCACAGAACAGCGCAAACGGGCTCTAACCAGAATAGAAAGAGCAGTGGGAGGCCCCGGTGCACAACTGAGCAAGAGGACAAATACATTAGAGTGTCTAGTTTGAGAAACAGAGTTTGCAACTCTGCCTAGAAGGTCAGCATCCCAGAGTCGCCTCTTCACTGTTGACATGACTGAAGAGGCGGTGCCATGTTTAAAGTCAGTGAGCTCTTCAGTAAGTCCATTCTACAACCAATATTTGTCTATGGAGATTGAATGGCTGTGTGCTCGATTTTATACACCTGTCAGCAACGGGTGTGGCTGAAATAGCCGAATCAACTAATTTGAAGGGGTGTCCACATACTTTTATATATATAGTGTACTTGAGAACTTGAATTCTGTATTGCAGTTCATTTCCTCATGGTTTCCACAAAAAGATAACACCTCTTGGGCATCATCAGGTCCTCTATGCTGAAACACTCAATACAAGATATACCTTGACTGTCCCTTTATTTGTCATGGTGAGTGTGAGTGTGTGTGTGTGAGTGTGAGTGTGAGTGTGTGTGTGTGTGTGTGTGTGAGAGTGTGTGTGTGTGTGTGTGTGAGTGTGAGTGTGAGTGTGAGTGTGTGTGTGTGTGTGTGTGTGTGTGTGTGTGAGTTTGTGTGTGTGTGTGTGTGAGTGTGTGTGTGTGTGTGTGAGTTTGTGTGTGTGTGTGTGTGTGTGTGTGTGTGTGTGTGTGTGTGTGTGTGTGTGTGTGTGTGTGTGTGTGTGTGTGTGTGTGTGTGTGTGTGTGTGTGTGTGTGTGTGTGTGTGTGTGTGTGTGTGTGTGTGTGTGCCGCGGTGAGTCTTTCTGGTGCACAGCAGGGCAAAGCCGGATACGCTGCTGTGAAAGGGATTAGCTGTAGCTGGAGGAAGTAGGGCCTGTTTCCTGCTACACTACTTAAACACTGCCAGTGGAGGGGTGGAAGGAGAGAGGGAGGGAAAGAGAGAAGGAGAGAGGGATGGAGAGAGAGAGAGAGAGAGGTTGAAAGGTATCTCATCACAAAAGAACCATGACTCCATGCTGTGGTCACCTGGCTGCCCAGGAGGAGGTGATGGAGGGAGGAGGAGGATGGAGGGAGGTGACAGAGGGAGGAGGTGATGGAGGGAGGAGGAGGAGGAGGAGGATGGAGGTGATGAAGGGAGGAGGATGGAGCTAACAGTCCACACATAGCACTACACCAGCTCAGTGGAGTCCACTACACTACAGACCACTACACTACAGACCACTACACTACACTATACTATAGACCACTACACTACAGACCACTAAACTACACTACAGACCACTACACTACAGACCACTACACTATAGACCACTACACTATAGACCACTACACTACAGACCACTACACTACAGACCACTACACTACAGACCACTACACTACAGACCACTACACTAGACCACTACACTACACTACACTACACTACAGACCACTACACTACACTACAGACCACTACACTACACTACACTACAGACCACTACACTACACTACAGACCACTACACTACAGACCACTACACTACAGACCACTACACTACAGACCACTACACTACACTACAGACCACTACACTACAGACCACTACACTACAGACCACTACACTACACTATAGACCACTACACTACAGACCACTATACTACAGACCACTACACTACACTACAGACCACTACACTACAGACCACTACACTACAGACCACTACACTACAGACCACTACACTACACTACAGACCACTACACTACAGACCACTACACTACAGACCACTACACTACACTATAGACCACTACACTACAGACCACTATACTACAGACCACTTCACTACACTACAGACCACTACACTACAGACCACTACACTACAGACCACTACACTACACTACAGACCACTACACTACACTACAGACCACTACACTACAGACCACTACACTACAGACCACTACACTACAGACCACTACACTACAGACCACTACACTACACTACAGACCACTACACTACACTATAGACCACTTCACTACACTATAGACCACTTCACTACACTACAGACCACTACACTACAGACCACTACACTACACTACAGATAACTTTTTTCTAATTCGATTTTCTACAGAATACTCTGAGCACCTTCACAGAGGGTGGAAAAGCCGACAAACAGATGGAGTTGGTCTGGCATTGGACTCAACACAGAGTGACACGGAATCAGAGCAGAGCAGACAGTCAAGGTGTGATGGAGGGAGAGGAAGACAGGGATGGAATGGAATGGATGAAAGTGGGTTTATTTCCCTTTTACTCTTGTCTGAAATTAACTCAGGGATTTACGGGAAGAGCCCAGGTCCCCAAGGACAACTCTTTGTCTCAGTGACGCAAACCCATAAACCCTGCTGGGGATCGGACATAGCGACACACACACAGCTCTTCCTCATCCCAGAACAGATCACACTCACTACGACCTTCGCCCAGGCATCACCCCCCCCCCCCTCCTCACGTGTCACTGGCCAGCCCATCCAACCATGGGACAGCTGAGGGGGTAAGAGAGACCAGTGTCATCCTCGGGGACGTTCACCCCTCACGGCTGGAGGAGAGGAGCAGGAACAGGACATGTCTCTCCTTCCACAGACCTCCTCATAGGTCACGTCTCCTCACCCCTCCCACAGGGCAGGGTCTCCTCTCCTCTCCTCTCCTCTCCTCTCCTCTCCTCTCCTCTCCTCTCCTCTCCTCTCCTCTCCTCTCCTCTCCTCTCCTCTCCTCTCCTCTCCTCTCCTCTCCTCTCCTCTCCTCTCCTCTCCTCTCCTCTCCTCTCCTCTCCTCTCCCCTCCCAGAGGGCAGGGTCTCCTCTCCTCTCCCACAGGGCAGGGTCCCGAGTGGCACAGTGGTCTAAGGCACTGCATCGCAGTGCTAGCTGTGCCACTGGAGATCCTGGTTCGAATCCAGGCTCTGTCGTAGCCGGCCGCGACCGGGAGACCCATGGGGCGGCGCACAATTGGCCCAGCGTCGTCCAGGGTAGGGGAGGGAATGGTCGGCAGGGATGTAGCTCAGTTGGTAGAGCATGGCGTTGCAACGCCAGGGTTGTGGGTTCAATTCCCACGGGGGGCCAGTATGAAAAATAAAAATGTATGCATTCACTAACTGTAAGTTGCTCTGGATAAGAGCGTCTGCTAAATGACAAAAATGTAATGTAAATGTCTCCTCTCCTCTCCTACAGTGCAGGGTCTCCCCTCCTCTCCTCTCCTCACCCCTCCCAATGGGCAGGGTCTCCACTCCTCTCCTCTCCTCTCCCTTCCCACAGGGCATGGTTTCCTCTCCTCCCCACAGGGCAGGGTCTCCCCTCCTCTCCTCTCCTCACCCCTCCCAATGGGCAGGGTCTCCCCTCCTCTCCTCTCCTCATCCCTCCCAATGGGCAGGGTCTCCCCTCCTCTCCCCTCCCACAGGGCATGGTTTCCTCTCCTCACCCCTCCCAATGGGCAGGGTCTCCCCTCCTCTCCTCTCCTCACCCCTCCCAATGGGCAGGGTCTCCCCTCCTCTCCTCCCCCCTCCCCACAGGGCAGGGTCTCCCCTCCTCTCCTCTCCTCCCCACAGGGCAGGGTCTCCCCTCCTCTCCTCCCCACAGGGCACGGTCTCCTCTCCCCTCCTCTCCTCTCCTCCCCACAGGGTAGGGTCTCCTCTCCTCTCCTCCCCACAGGGCAGGGTCTCCCCTCCTCTCCTCCCCACAGGGCAGGGTCTCCCCTCCTCTCCTCCCCACAGGGCAGGGTCTCCCCTCCTCTCCTCTCCTCTCCTCCCCACAGGGTAGGGTCTCCTCTCCCCTCCTCTCCTCTCCTCCCCACAGGGTAGGGTCTCCTCTCCCCTACTCTCCTCTCCTCCCCACAGGGTAGGGTCTCCTCTCCCCTCCCCACAGGGCAGGGTCTCATCTCCCCTCCTCTCCTCCCCACAGGGTAGGGTCTCCCCTACTCTCCTCTCCTCCCCACAGGGTAGGGTCTCCTCTCCCCTCCTCTCCTCCCCACAGGGTAGGGTCTCCTCTCCTCTCCTCTCCTCCCCACAGGGCAGGGTCTCCCCTCCTCTCCTCTCCTCCCCACAGGGCAGGGTCTCCCCTCCTCTCCTCCCCACAGGGCAGGGTCTCCTCTCCCCTCCTCTCCTCTCCTCCCCACAGGGTAGGGTCTCCTCTCCTCTCCTCCCCACAGGGCAGGGTCTCCTCTCCCCTCCTCTCCTCCCCACAGGGCAGGGTCTCCTCTCCTCTCCTCTCCTCCCCACAGGGCAGGGTCTCATCTCCTCTCCTTTCCTCTCCTCCCCACAGGGCAGGGTCTCCCCTCCTCTCCTCTCCTCCCCACAGGGCAGGGTCTCCTCTCCCCTCCTCTCCTCCCCACAGGGCAGGGTCTCCCCTCCCCTCCTCTCCTCCCCACAGGGCAGGGTCTCCCCTCCTCTCCTCTCCTCCCCACAGGGCAGGGTCTCCTCTCCCCTCCTCTCCACAGGGCAGGGTCTCATCTCCCCTCCTCTCCTCTCCTCTCCTCCCCACAGGGTAGGGTCTCCTCTCCTCCCCACAGGGCATGGTTTCCTCTCCTCCCCACAGGGCAGGGTCTCCTCTCCCCTCCCTACAGTATATGACTGATACAAGAGGAGCCCCACTGTTCAACACGGAACAGGTGGATGGGATGGGGGGCTGGTTGACTAAAGGATGCTATGTGATCACACCCAGTCGTCACTGGCCAGGCCGTCATTGTAAATAAGAATTTGTTCTTAATTGACTTGACTGGATAAATAAAGGTTTAAAATATATACAGTGGGGAGAACAAGTATTTGATACACTGCCGATTTTGCAGGTGTTCCTACTTACAAAGCATGTAGAGGTCTGTAATTTTTATCATAGGTACACTTCAACTGTGAGAGACGGAATCTAAAAATCCAGAAAATCCAGAAAATCCAGAAAATCACATTGTATGATTTGTAAGTAATTCATTTGCATTTTATTGCATGACATAAGTATTTGATCATCTACCAACCAGTAAGAATTCCGGCTCTCACAGACCTGTTAGTTTTTCTTTAAGAAGCCCTCCTGTTCTCCACTCATTACCTGTATTAACTGCACCTGTTTGAACTCGTTACCTGTATAAAAGACACCTGTCCACACACTCAATCAAACAGACTCCAACCTCTCCACAATGGCCAAGACCAGAGAGCTGTGTAAGGACATCAGGGATAAAATTGTAGACCTGCACAAGGCTGGGATGGGCTACAGGACAATAGGCAAGCAGCTTGGTGAGAAGGCAACAACTGTTGGCGCAATTATTAGAAAATGGAAGAAGTTCAAGATGACGGTCAATCACCCTCGGTCTGGGGCTCCATGCAAGATCTCACCTCGTGGGGCATAAATGATCATGAGGAAGGTGAGGGATCAGCCCAGAACTACACGGCAGGACCTGGTCAATGACCTGAAGAGAGCTGGGACCACAGTCTCAAAGAAAACCATTAGTAACACACTACGCCGTCATGGATTAAAATCCTGCAGCGCACGCAAGGTCCCCCTGCTCAAGCCAGCGCATGTCCAGGCCCTTCTGAAGTTTGCCAATGACCATCTGGATGATCGAGAGGAGGAATGGGAGAAGGTCATGTGGTCTGATGAGACAAAAATAGAGCATTTTGGTCTAAACTCCACTCGCCGTGTTTGGAGAAAGAAGAAGGATGAGTATAACCCCAAGAACACCATCCCAACCGTGAAGCATGGAGGTGGAAACATCATTCTTTGGGGATGCTTTTCTGCAAAGGGGACAGAACGACTGCACCGTATTGAGGGGAGGATGGATGGGGCCATCTATCGCGAGATCTTGTACACAGCCCATCTGAAATTAGCCCGCCCAACTACCTCATCCCCATATTGTTATTTATTTTGCTCATTTGTACCCCAGTATCTCTATTTGCACATCATCTCTTGCACATCTATCATTCCAGTGTTAATAATAATTGTAATTATTTTGCACTATAGCCTATTTATTGCCTTACCTCCATAACTTGCTACATTTGCACACACTGTATATATATATATTTTTTTCTGTTGTATTTTTGACTTTGTTTTGTTTTACCCCATATGTAACTCTGTGTTGTTGTTTTTATCGCACTGCTTTGCTTTATCTTGGCCAGGTCGCAGTTGTAAATGAGAACTTGTTCTCAACTGGTTAAATAAAGGTGAAATAAAAAAATAAAATAAAAAATCTTGGCCAACAACCTCCTTCCCTCAGTAAGAGCATTGAAGATGGGTCGTGGCTGGGTCTTCCAGCATGACAACGACCCGAAACACACAGCCAGGGCAACTAAGGAGTGGCTCCGTAAGAAGCATCTCAAGGTCCTGGAATGGCCTAGCCAGTCTCCAGACCTGAACCCAATAGAAAATCTTTGGAGGGAGCTGAAAGTCCGTATTGCCCAGCGACAGCCCCGAAACCTGAAGGATCTGGAGAAGGTCTGTATGGAGGAGTGGGCCAAAATCCCTGCTGCAGTGTGTGCAAACCTGGTCAAGACCTACAGGAAACGTATGATCTCTGTAATTGCAAACAAAGGTTTCTGTACCAAATATTAAGTTCTGCTTTTCTGATGTATCAAATACTTATGTAATGCAATAAAATGCAAATTAATTACTTAAAAATCATACAATGTGATTTTCTGGATTTTTGTTTTAGATTCCGTCTCTCACAGATGAAGTGTACCTATGATAAAAATTACAGACCTCTACATGCTTTGTAAGTAGGAAAACCTGCAAAATCGGCAGTGTATCAAATACTTGTTCTCCCCACTGTATATGTACACAGTGAGGGAAAAAAGTTTTTGACCCCCTGCTGATTTTGTACATTTGCCCACTGACAAAGAAATGATCAGTCTATAATTTTAATGGTAGGTTTATTTGAACAGTGAGAGACAGAATAACAACAAAAAAATCCAGAAAAACGCATGTCAAAAATGTTATAAATTGATCTGCATTTTAATGAGGGAAATAAGTATTTGAACCCCTCTCAATCAGAAAGATTTCTGGCTCCCAGGTGTCTTTTATACAGGTAACGAGCTGAGATTAGGAGCACACTCTTAAAGTGAGTGCTCCTAATCTCAGCTTGTTACCTGTATAAAAGACACCTGTCCACAGAAGCAATCAATCAATCAGATTCCAAACTCTCCACCATGGCCAAGACCAAAGAGCTCTCCAAGGGTGTCAGGGACAAGATTGTAGACCTACACAAGGCTGGAATGGGCTACAACACCATCGCCAAGCAGCTTGGTGAGAAGGTGACAACAGTTGGTGCGATTATTCGCAAATGGAAGAAACACAAAATAACTGTCAATCTCCCTCGGCCTGGGGCTCCATGCAAGATCTCACCTCGTGGAGTTGCAATGATCATGAGAACGGTGAGGAATCAGCCCAGAACTACACGGGAGGATCTTGTCAATGATCTCAAGACAGCTGGGACCATAGTCACCAAGAAAACAATTGGTAACACACTACGCCGTGAAGGACTGAAATCCTGCAGCGCCTGCAAGGTCCCCCTGCTCAAGAAAGCACATATACATGCCCGTCTGAAGTGTTGTGTTGCAGTTACCCACTCTGCTGAAGGGGCCAGGAGAAGGGAGAAGAGCATGAGGCGGGGCAGCGGGGCAGGGCGGGCTGAGGGAAGACTGAGTGCGTGTGACCCCTCACACTGAGAGACAGCTCTCTGACAGATTGGCCCTCTCCATCTCTCTGTCCATCTCTTTCTATCTCTCCCTTTCTCTCTCTCTTTCTACGATGGCCGCTCTCTGTCCATCACTTTCTATCTCTCCCTTTCTCTCTCTCCACAATTGGCCCCTCTCTCCCCTCTATCTACTGCTCCCTCCTCTTTTCTGCCTCCCTCCTCCCCTCTGCCTCCTCTCCTCTCCTCTTCCTCTCCTCTGCCTCCTCTCCTCTTCCTCTCCTCTGCCTCCTCTCCTCTTCTCTGCCTCCTCTCCTCTTCTCTGCCTCTCTCCTCTTCTCTGCCTCTCTCCTCCCCTCTGCCTCCTCTCCTCTTTCTCCTCTCCTCTGCCTTCTCTCCTCTCCTCTGCCTCCTCTCCTCTTCCTCCTCTCCTCTGCCTCCTCTCCTCATCGCTCCTCTTCTCTTCTCTGCCTTCTCTCCTCTCCTCTGCCTTCTCTTCCTCCTCTCCTCTCCTCTTCCTCTCCTCTGCCTCCTCATCGCTCCTCTGCCTCCTCTCCTCTTCTCTTCCTTCTCTCCTCTGCCTTCTCTTCCTCCTCTCCTCTGCCTTCTCTTCCTCCTCTCCTCTCCTCTCCTCTTCCTCTCCTCAGCCTCCTCTCCTCATCGCTCCTTTCCCTCCTCTCCTCTCCTCTTCTCTGCCTTCTCTCCTCTCCTCTGCCTTCTCTTCCTCCTCTCCTCTCCTCTTCTCTTCTCTCATCTTCCTCCGCCT
>NW_028163208.1:0-118625 GCF_964263955.1 Coregonus lavaretus | reverse complement strand
GCTACAGCTTGTCCAGCTGTGATGCACAGTGTGACACAGTTCCAGTCCCAGTCCCAGATGTGTGTCAACACATTAGTTCCTACCTGTGTTCACCGTTACTCTCACAGCTTTAGATGAACAACAAAAAAAAGCAGATGAAAGTTGTGAGCTTGTATGCAGAGCTCTTTGGTTGTGATTCTCTAGAAACAGGGATGTGTGTGTGGTTGTCTGGGCTTCAACACCATGCCCTGAAGGGGTATCCTGTATCAAGGCTTACCTACTGGGGCTCTCTAAATACCTGCTGTAAGGTAACAAACACAACACTATCTCTCTCTCTCTCTCTCTCTCTCTCTCTCTCTCTCTCTCTCTCTCTCTCTCTCTCTCTCTCTCTCTCTCTCTCTCTCTCTCTCTCTCTCTCTCTCTCTCTCTCTCTCTCTCTATCTCTCTCTCCGCTCTCTCTCTCTGCTCTCTCTCTCTCTCTCTCTCTGCTCTCTTCCGCTCTCTCTCTGCTCTCTCTCTGCTCTCTCTCCGCTCTCTCTCTCTTTCTCTCTCTCTCTCTTCTCTCACTGTCTCTCTCTGTCTCTCTTTTCTCTCACATGCAGAGCCCATACAGTACATCAAAGGGTTGCAGAAGATCTAAGAGAGGAGAAGATAGGAGGGGAGAGAGGAGTGGATAGGAGGGGAGAGAGGAGTGGATATTAGGGGAGAGAGGAGAGGATATGAGGGGAGAGAGGAGAGGATATGAGGGGAGAGAGGATAGGATAGGAGGGGAGAGAGGATAGGAGGGGAGAGAGGAGAGAGAGGAGTGGATAGGAGGGGAGAGAGGAGAGGATAGGAGGGGAGAGAAGAGTGGATAGGAGGGGAGAGAGGAGAGGAGAGGATAGGAGGGGAGAGAGGAGAGGATAGGAGGGGAGAGAGGAGTGGATAGGAGGGGAGAGAGGAGAGGAGAGGATAGGAGGGGAGAGAGGAGAGGATAGGAGGGGAGAGGAGTGGATAGGAGGGGAGAGAGGAGAGGAGAGGATAGGAGGGGAGAGAGGAGAGGAGGATACAGGGAAGTAACAATCATAATCTATCTGCAATATTAAAGCTGATCTACCCCCTAAAAAAATATAACAATCACATTCTCACTCATTATACTGTCAGGGAAAATGGTGGCACTTTTGCATGTGATCCATGATTTTGGTTCGGCGAGCGTGTGTGTGTGAGTAATTATCACAGGTAACAGAGTCGGAGGGGCGGAGTTGACTGCAGGGCTAGTATCAGGAAGCACAGTCAATTCATTTAGAACCAACATCAAACTCCCCCTACAACTCCTTAGGGGCCTGTAGATTGAAGTTGTCTGTGAGAGAAGCCTGTCTCTGATGCGTCCCAAATGGCACCCTATTCCCTATATAGTGCACTACTTTTGATCTAAGGATCTGGTCAAAAGTAGTGCACTATATAGGGAACATGGTGCCAATTGGAACGCACACCCTGTCTCAGTCTAGTAGATATTTCTGCCTGCTATCTGGGAGCTAGATTGTATTACAAAATGCAAATGGATGTTAGTAAACTGAGTATTTTCATTATGGTCGTCATATATCCACCGTGTTGAATTGTGTGTTGTTTTTCTTAGCTGTAGTCGGTCCTCTGGATTTATCATTGGCCTGTAGGAGAGATGAGGTGTTTGTGTTTCGCCCGATCTGGTAACTGACTGGGAACAGACAGTTATTCACTGAAATTGCATCATTAATTAAACAGAAAACGTTTTGAGTATTGCTTTAAAAAATGAGATTTTGTTATAAATGGTCCCTGTGTTCTGATGCATTTCTTCCGACTTTTTTTCAGACTTTTTTCAATCGTGGAGAAAGAAGGAATGGAGGAGAGGCAGGAGATGCGTCCCAATCTGCTCCCTACCTATTCCTTACTTGGTGCACTACTTTTGACCAGGGCCCATAGGTCTCTGGTCAAAAGTAGTGCACTATGTAGGGAATAGGGTGCCATTTGGGACGCAACCCAGGGTGAATGGAAGGGGTCCAAGCTAGGCTTGGATAGGACTGAGGAGTTTGGAGAGTTCTTAATTGAAACCTCATGTGACTAACAGCACACTGTTGAAAAGTTTATATTTAAAAAACAGAGCAATCCCCCAGCACTACTTGATGCAGAAAGGCCCTCACCATCTCATATTTTGTTAGGGATACTTCAACTGGGTTTGATCTCTTATTCTAGGCTCTTACTTATTCCTGGGGGTGAAAATATTCCATGACCTCATGTTTGGTTTTACAGCTTGTTCTGTTAAATAAATAAAGAGAGACAGAGAGCGAGAGAGAGCACGAGCGAGAAAGAGAGCGAGAAAGAGAGAGAGTGCGCGCGAGAGAGAGCGTGAGAGAGAGAGAGAGAGAGAGCGAGAGAGAGAGCGAGTGAGAGCGAGACAGAGAGGGCAACTTGTCTCCCATTTGAATGGACCGAATGAAGAATTGCCCCAGGTCTGTTACCACTTAGTGAGAACCGGGAGGATGACTGTAAAAAGGGCTTTGTGTTAAGGCTATGTACATGGTGGCGATTTGGACTGAGGATGTACTAACCACATGAAAAAGAAAATCCATTTCAGATTGTTCTGTACTGTTTATGGCTTACATCCCATCCTTAATCACAGTTCTTTACGGCGCGTGTTTAAGCAAATGCTCTCCTACTGCCGCTGAGGAGGGGTGTTTGGTTGAGCCCTTCATCAACAAATTGTTCTTTACTTTAACTGAATAACTTTTATTTCTAGATCACTCTCTCTCTGTGGTGTTGTGGTGTGTGTGTGTGTGTGTGTGTGTGTGTGTGTGTGTGTGTGTGTGTGTGTGTGTGTGTGTGTGTGTGTATCCCAGTGCAGCTGTGCTGAGAGTGAAATGAGAATACCATCGACTGATTTAAACCCCTGGTGAGCCTTTGGAGCTTCTCTCACCCACTGTGGGACAGAGCTCCACTCTCTCAAGTACACCTTTGTTGTTAATGCACAGCCTCTTGTTTGTTTTAACACAGGTTGAGTACGTGTGTGTGTACGTGTGTGTGTATGTGTTTGTGTTTGTGTACGTGTATGTATGTATATATTTTTAACACAGGTTAATTACAACACCACCATTAGTGCTATGACCCTACTGCTAGTTTGCTAGCTCATATTGCACCACCAGCTACTTCTTCATACCCCATTCCCCTGCTATGGATGGGTCACAGTCCATGAAGGCTTAGCCCACATTCATACCCCATTCCCCTGCTATGGATGGGTCACAGTCCATGAAGGCTTAGCCCACATTCATACCCCATTCCCCTGCTATGGATGGGTCACAGTCCACGAAGGCTTAGCCCACATTCATACCCCATTCCCCTGCTATGGATGGGTCACAGTCCACGAAGGCTTAGCCCACATTCATACCCCATTCCCCTGCTATGGATGGGTCACAGTCCATGATGTCAGGGCGTGTGTAGGTGTAGTGTAGGAAATCAAATGCAGGACGCCGACGGTAGGTTCCAAATGCTGTATTTCTGGCCCAACACAGGCAACAGGACAACTAAGCCCAACAGCTAAACTACGCACAAGGCGAAAAGGCAAATGCGCACAAACAGGTGCGACAAACGAAGTGGTGCACGAACAAGTGCAACTGTGCTCCAGCGCAGTGGAGAAAATATGCTCAACCGAGCAAAACACAACACTGACGAAAAACAATCATACACAACACATGACAAACACAACGAGAAACTTATAGGACACTAATTACGTAAAACAGAAACAGGTGTGACACAAACAGACAAAAGCAAACGAACAAGAAACATCTATCGGTGGCAGCTAGAATTCCGGAGACGACGAGCGCCGAAGCCTGCCCGAACAAGGAGGAGAGGCAGCCTCGGCCGAAACCGTGACAGTACCCCCCCCTTGACGCGCGGCTCCAGACGCGCGCCGACTCCGGCCTCGGGGACGGCCAGGGGGACGCGGCGCAGGGCGCGTCGGATGCCTCCGATGGAACTCCGTCAGGAGCGACGGGTCCAACACGTCTCTCCTCGGCACCCAGCACCGCTCCTCCGGACCGTACCCGAGGCCGGAGTCGGCGCGCGTCTGGAGCCGCGCGTCAAGGGGGGGGTACTGTCACGGTTTCGGCCGAGGCTGCCTCTCCTCCTTGTTCGGGCAGGCTTCGGCGCTCGTCGTCTCCGGAATTCTAGCTGCCACCGATAGATGTTTCTTGTTCGTTTGCTTTTGTCTGTTTGTGTCACACCTGTTTCTCATGTGCTCCCAACAGTTATGGGTGCTGCTTATTCTGTTATGAACAATGGCCCCTGCTGCTTACATGACGGGTGTATGATTCTGTCAGGGCGTGTGTAGGTGTAGTGTAGGAAATCAAATGCAGGACGCCGACGGTAGGTTCCAAATGCTGTATTTCTGGCCCAACACAGGCAACAGGACAACTAAGCCCAACAGCTAAACTACGCACAAGGCGAAAAGGCAAATGCGCACAAACAGGTGCGACAAACGAAGTGGTGCACGAACAAGTGCAACTGTGCTCCAGCGCAGTGGAGAAAATATGCTCAACCGAGCAAAACACAACACTGACGAAAAACAATCATACACAACACATGACAAACACAACGAGAAACTTATAGGACACTAATTACGTAAAACAGAAACAGGTGTGACACAAACAGACAAAAGCAAACGAACAAGAAACATCTATCGGTGGCAGCTAGAATTCCGGAGACGACGAGCGCCGAAGCCTGCCCGAACAAGGAGGAGAGGCAGCCTCGGCCGAAACCGTGACACATGAAGGCTTAGCCCACATTCATACCCCATTCCCCTGCTATGGATGGGTCACAGTCCATGAAGGCTTAGCCCACATTCATACCCCATTCCCCTGCTATGGATGGGTCACAGTCAATTTTCGGCACTGTGAACATTTCAGGTCTTGTGAGCAGAAACGCTCATTTTGCCAGCATTCTGTACAACTTCTGCTCGTGCAACTCAATATTAGTGTAACCGGTGTGAAATGGCTAGCCAGTTAGCGGTGCTCGCTAGTAGCGTTTCAATCTGTGATGTCACTCGCTCTGAGACCTTGAAGTAGTTGTTTCCCTTGTTCTGTTACATTAGGAAGGTGTTCCTAATGTTTGTTACACTCAGTGTAGCTGTTGACTTCTATGATAGAGCCTTCAACAGCCAACATGTGGTGTTCAATGTTGGCCTACATTCCATGAGACTTAAAAAAAATAAAAAAGTATGCATGACAATAACCACTTTAGGACATTGTATTGTGTTATATGATGCAAGAAACCACTTAACACAATTCAAGTCATTGTTATCATTATTATTACCATACAGAGAATCATACATTTACATTGTATATACATTTTACATTTAAAATCATACATTAACATTTTACATGTTACATTTAGGGCCACTTACAGGAGCAATTAAGGTTAAGTGCCTTGCTCAAATGCACATTGGCAGATGTCGGCTCAGGGATTCGAACCAGCGACCTTTTGGTTACTGGCCCAACACTCTTAATCACTAGGCAAAAATGTATGCTACCCTCTGCCTATTGGCTTATTTGCATATTTAAGCCTGTCTCAAAATCCGACACTGCCCCTTTAGGACAAAAAAAAGCTCTTTACCGTACTTGCTTTTCAAAGACAGACATGTTCAAGTTTTTGTTCTCTTGTAGGAAGCAATCACTCCCCCCATTGCTGACCAAAATAGCCATAACCGGGCTAGTAACTCACTAACTAACAAATAATACAAATGTGTACCCATGGCTACATATGGCTCTGCTCTGTGATCTCACGTGTGCGTCTAGGCGACTCTCCAACTGTGGCTGATGGAAAGACCAATCCTACCCATGAAATAGAACAAGGCTACTCTGATGCGCTCCTCAGCCCTACAACAAATTCATCAACTGAGTCTTGAAGTTAGATTTGGTTTGTTGCATTTAAAGGGACTGTTATTATTTTGACTTACATTTTTACATTTTGGTCATTTAGCAGACGCTCTTATCCAGTGTGCATACATTTTTTTTTCATACTGGTCCCCCGTGGGAAACGAACCCACAACCCTGCTCTACCAACTGAGCTACACAGGGGGGACTTAATCCCAAGTTTATCCGTTTAAAAGCCAGGAAAGATAGTGTACATTTTTGTGAAGTTCAATCTCGTGCGTCTCTGAGTGGGCTGGCAATTCTTCTGTGCGTGAGTTCTCTAGGAGCGGCGCGGCCTCGCTTTAGAGGGAACGTTGGTCAGAGTCCATTAATCTGTGATGTGAGAGAAGAGGGAGAACACCAAATGGGATTCTCTATTCCTTCATAAACACCACTCCTCTGCATTCCAGGAGTTCTGTCTTCGTGCCGTTAGATGTCGAGGCACTTGTTGGAGGCCCCTCTCGATTGTTTTCCTTCCCTCACAAGCTGCACAAGGGCAGAAGAAACAAAACATGTTTTTCGCTTTGATGAGTGATGCGCTCATGCGTGGGCTCTAGTGTCACCCGCCATGAGTCAGCTGTAATGTGACAGCTCCTGTCTGCCTTGAGAACGTTTTTCTGCCCTTTACCCAATGATGACGTGAAGAGACCTCTGTGGATTCCACAGAGGTCTCCTCCCCCCCCCCCCCCCCATCCACCCCATTTGAGCAAGTGATCCCTCCATCCCATCCCTACTCCCATCTCAACTGTAGTGTATTGTGACTGCTTAATACTAGTGTGTTTAATCTTTAGGCTTTATAATGACGACGATGATGATAATGGGTGATTATTCTTATCAGATGGATTTGTTAACCGCTGAATGATGGCTTTAATACTAATACTTAGCCTACACAGTTGCTATTCATTCTTATATTACCCTTCAATGTGTCATTTTTGTCTGAAATAAAAATGAATCTGTTCCATTACACATATTTTGTGCGATTTTCATATTTTTTCCCATCTGGCTGGGTTAGAGAAACATCACATCTTGTTGTATAGGTAACGTATTACCGTTGTTGTTAAGGTTCATTTGCAGACTAGCAGCTGGAGGGGGAGTAGACCGTAACAGAAGGTTGGAAAAGTGTGTTGATTTACATCTGTATTTTCAACGCCTCAGACGGCCGCCTTGGCGTTGCTGGGGAATTGAATGTGATGTCTTAACGTGTCCTTCCTTCAAGTCCTTGGTTTCTAGTGACCATGTAAAAAAGAAGCCTGAGTGGAGTCCTCGCATGAGTTCTTTCAGGGGAAATGAAAGTTAGGTTACAAAACGCTGTATACATACCTGAATACCGGAAATATCCTTTTTCGGCATACCCCCCCCAACCCCCCCCCCCCCACCCCCCCACCCCACCACCCCCCCGCGGAGATTTGGTTATAGAGGCTCAGCAATAAAATATATGTACCGTTGGCCCCAACTGTCTTTGTTTTGTACAGTTGTCGGGGCTAACTCTGACAGAAATATGATCTGGCAGCGGTCTCGTGTCAAATTACCGGGTGACGCACAGGGCACTTTGTATTCCTGCCACGTTGCTTTATGCTGTTGTTAAGGGCTGTGTCTTGTAAGAGTTGGCCCTCCAGCAATAAAAAGAGAAACCACTCAAATGGCTTTGGGATCAGAACCTGTTAGACAGTAAACAATGGCTTGTTAAAGCTATTTGCTAGAATATTTTGTTGTCATGGTCAATTGACACAATGATTAATAAAAAGGATGATCATGTGTTTTAACACAAACCAACCGTTAGGCTAAAGGCTACATTTAACATGTGAATATTTTTAATGCATCTCCGTCTCATCTCGTGGAGAAGGGTTCGTCTATGGCGGTATAATTTATTTGCCACATTCTCTGCATGCTCCTGCTCTTGTGGTTGAAGTGTTGCATGGCAACTAAAGGAAAACAGCTTTAAATATTTTGGGTTAAAAAGATTGGAAGAAAATACAGAGGAGGCTGCAAATTTACTGTTCATTTCTACCAAGGTCAGGAGTTTGAAGAGCGCTGTGGAGCTTCCTGTTGAGCCACTCTATAAAACAATAGTGAATCATGAAGAAGCAGGCTAGGTACCTTTCTGGTTTGGATTACTGTATAATTGCAAACAACTGGGTATTATTATTGTGTTGCCAAATCATAATCAGGCTAGACGGATTCAGTTATTTGATGTTAGACTAATAGCCATTAATAACCATCGTTATTTTGATTAACAGATGATTGTGGTTATTATCAGTAGCTTCAGTAATAAGCCTAAATCAGCTACCTGTGTTGAAGAGGGAGGCCTAGTTTACCTACTGTTTGGTTTTGGGAATGTAGTTTCTAGTTTGCTACCACACTGAGAGAATCTGTGACAGGGGTGGAAAAGTCTGTAGGTGAGAGAGTGCAGATTTGAAGCGATGCACACTGGGGGAAATGGATGGTGAGGCATGGATGTGGGGAGGAGAGAGAGGGACGTGCAGGGAGAGAGAGGTAGGCAGGCTGGATGAGGCACAGCAGGTGACAGACAGACACTAATAGTAATGGCTCTTATCAGTGGCGCGCTCGACTCCCTTTTCACATGGGCTCTGACATCCTCCTCCTGCTCCACCCCCTCCATTGGCTGGCTGCTGGGAGGGAGGGAGAAAGGGAAGGAAGGGGGAGAGAGACAGATCGAGTGATGAAGTGAGGGAAAGAAAGAGGGAGGGAGGGAGGGAGGGAGGGAGGGAGGGAGGGAGGGAGGGACGGATCGAGTGATGAAGTGAGGGAAAGAAAGAGGGAGGGAGGGAGAGAGAGAGAGGGGGAGAGATGGAGGGAGGGAGCTGGTTGGTTGTGCAGCCCCACTCTGCTCTGCTCGGATGGAAAGAGCCTGCCAAACACCGGTCCCCTCACATATAAATTGCATCATTAACATCGCCCAGATTATTCCAAGCTCTCCCACTGGGTTTATGTAGCTGCACTGGCTCAATTTAACTATTCCACTCACTGACTGAAGACATTTAGACATTTCTGGGAGAGAGTGAGTTGTGCTGCTCAGATGTATGGTGAAATCAATTCGCATACCGCCACATCAGATCCCCAAATGACTCAATCTCTATTGCACTCCACACTGCCCTCTGCCACCTGGACAAGAGGAACACCTACAGTGCCTTCAGAAAGTATTCACACCGCTTTAATTGTTCCACATTTTGTTGTGTTACAGCCTGAATTTAAAATGGATTACATTGAGCTTTTGTGTCACTGGCCTACACATAATGTTAAAATGGAATTATGTTTTAGACATTTTTAGAAATTAATTTTAAAATGAAAAGCTTAAATGTCTTGAGTCAATAAGTGTTATGGCATGCCTAAATAAATTCAGGAGTAAATATTTGCTTAACAAGTCACCTAATAAGTTGCATGGACTTACTGTGTGCAATAAAAGTGTTGAACATGATTTTTTAATGACTACCTTATCTCTGTACCCCACACATACACTTACCTGTAAGGTCCTTCAGTCGAACAGTGAATTTTAAACACAGATTCAACCACAAAGACCAGGGAGGTTTTCCAATACCTTGCAAAGAAGAGCACCATTGGTAGATCGGTTTAAAAAAAAGCAGACATTGAATATCCCTTTGAGCATGGTGAAGTTATTAATTACACTTTGGATGGTGTATCAATACACCCAGTCACTACAAAGATACAGGCGTCCTTCATAACTCAGTTGCCGGAGAGGAAAGAAACCACTCAGGGATTTCATCATGAGGCCAATGTTGACTTTAAATGGTAGGAGTTTAATGGCTGTGATAGGAGAGAACTGAGAATGGATCAACAACATTGTAGTTACTCCACAATACTAACCTAAATTAATTGACAAAGTGAAAAGAAGGAAGCCTGTACCGAATAAAGATATTCCAAAACATACATCCTGTTTGCAATAAGGCACTAAAGTAAAACTGCAAAAAATTTGCCAACGAAATTCACCTTTTGTCCTGAATACAAAGCGTAATGTTTGGGGCAAATCCAATAAAACACGTCACTGAGTAACCCTCTTCATATTTTCAAGCATGGTGGTGGCTGCATCGTGTTATGGGTATGCTTGGGTATGCTTGAGTTTTTTTAGGATAAAAATAAACGGAATAGAGCTAAACACAGGAAAAATCCTAAAAGGAAAACCTGGTTCAGTCTGCTTTCCAACAGACACTGGGAGACAAATTCATCTTTCAGCAGGACAATAACATAAAACACAAGGCCAAATATACACTGGAGTTGGTTACCAAGACGACATTTAATGTTCCTGAGTGGCCGAGTTACAGTTTTGACTTAAATCGGCTTGAAAATATATGGCTTGAAAGAGGCTGTCTAGCAATGATCAACAACCAACTTGACAGAGCTTGAAGAATTCTAAAAATAATAATTTGCAGATATTGTAGAGTCCAGGTGTGCAAAGCTCTTAGAGACTTACCCAGAAAGACTCACAGTTATAATCGCTGCCAAAGTTGATTCTAACATGACAGGAGGTTGAATACTAACGTAATCAAGACATATTAGTTATCTTTTTCATATTTTCTTCTTCCACTTTGGCATTAGAGTATTTTGTATAGATTGTTGTCAAAAACGACAATTAAATCCATTTTAATCCCATCTTGTTAAATAACAAAATGTAGAAAAGGTTGAGGGTCTATGAATACTTTCTGAAGGCACTCTATGTGAGAATGCTGTTCATTGACTACAGCTCAGCGTTCGACACCATAGTGCCCTCCAAGCTCATCACTAAGCTAAGGACCCTGGGACTGAACACCTCCCTCTGCAACTGGATCCTGGACTTCCTGACTGGCCGCCACCAGGTGGTGAGGGTAGGCAACAACACATCCGCCACGCTAACCCTCAACAAGGAGGCCCTTCAGGGGTGCGTGCTTAGTCCCCTCCTGTACTCCTTGTTCACCCGAGACTGAGTGGCTGTGCACAACTCCAACACCATCATTACGTTTGCTGACGACACAACGGTGGTAGGCCTGATCACCGACGACAATGAGACAGCCTATAGGGAGGAGGTCAGAGACCTGGCAGTGTGGTGCCAGGACAGCAGCCTCTCCCTCAACGTCAGCAAGACCAAGGAGCTGATTGTGGACTACAGGAAACGGAGGGCCGAGCTCACCTCCATCCACATCGACATGGCTGTAGTGGAGAGGGTCGAGAGGGTCGAGAGCTTCAAGTTCTTTGGTGAAACTAACTAGGCTCGTAATTTAACAGTGTTATTAAGGCACATGAACGGTCACATGTTCCAGAAGGCATTTATACCCCCAAAAAACACATCCTTCTCCTGTGAAGTAGTGACGTGCGACATAAGCCTAGCTTCTTGAAACGGGTCACATTTTACTGTTACCTGTTGTTTATGAAGAAACCAAAGACAGACATTGTGTTTACTTTTTATTCAGAGACTTATTATTGGTTCCAACATCACTCACATCCATAGAACTTCATACAGTATGTTGTAAGGCCAGGGTCGTGAGTTCGATTCCCACTGGGGTCACCCATATAAAAATGTACAAAGTTAAGCGGGCTACTTGCAAGTATACACTACTGTTCAAAAGTTTTAGAACACCTACACATTCAAGGGTTTTTCTTTATTTGTACTATTTTCTACATTGTAGAATAATAGTGAAAACATCAACACTATGAAATAAGACATATGGAATCATGAAGTAACCAAAAAAGTGTTCAAATCAAAATATATTTTACATTTGAGATTCTTCAAATAGCCACCATTTGCCTTGATGACAGCTTTGCACACTCTTGGCATTCTCTCAACCAGCTTATTCTACAATGTAGAATATAGTAAAAATAAAGAAAAACCCTTGAATGAGTGTGGCGGGTGATTTGGACAGAGTCAGGCGCAGGAGGGTAAATCACAGAATAAATGGTGTATTCGGTAAGAACAAGGAGATGAGGCAGCTTCGAAGAAAGTGGTGACAGTACCCCCCCCCACACTTGACACGCAGCTCCAGCACCGCGCCGACACCGGCCTCGGGGACGGCCAGGAGGATGCGGAGCAGGGCGAGCCGGATGGTGACGGTGGAAATCCCGCAACAGGGAGGGATTGAGGACATCCCTCAACGGGACCCAGCACCGCTCCTCCGGACCGTACCCCTCCCACTCCACGAGGTACTGAAAGCCCCCCACCCGACGCCTTGAATCCAGGATGGAACGGATGGAGTACGCCGGGGCGCCCTCTGGGGGCGGATGGACCTCCCGCACCTCAGACTGCTGGAGCGGACCAGCCACCACCAGCCTGAGGAGAGACACGTGAAACAAGGGGTTAATACGGTAATCAGGAAGGAGTAGTAACCTATACATAACCTTGTTTACTCTCCTCAAGACTTTGAACGGCCCCACAAACCGCGGGCTCAGCTTCTGGCAGGGCAGGCGGAGGGGCAGATTCCGGGTCGAGAGCCAGACCCGATCACCCGGTACAAAGACCGGGGCCTCACTTCGGTGGCGGTCAGCATTGGCCTTCTGGCGACGCACGTCGCGCTGGAGGTAGACATGGGCAGCGTTCCGCGTCTCCTTCGCGCGCCGAAACCAGTCATCCACCGCAGGAGCTTCGGTCTGGCTCTGATGCCATGGTGCCAGGACAAGCTAATAACCTAAAACACATTGAAATGGAGATAGGTTAGTGGAGGAGTGGCGGAGAGAGTTCTGGGCATATTCGGCCCATGGCAAGAACACCGACAACTCCCCCGGGCCGGTGCTGGCAGTAGGACTGCAGGAACCTACCCACATCCTGATTCACCCGTTCCACCTACAGTGGGGAAAAAAAGTATTTAGTCAGCCACCAATTGTGCAAGTTCTCCCACTTAAAAAGATGAGAGAGGCCTGTAATTTTCATCATAGGTACACGTCAACTATGACAGACAAATTGAGGAAAAAAAATCCAGAAAATCACATTGTAGGATTTTTTATGAATTTATTTGCAAATTATGGTGGAAAATAAGTATTTGGTCACCTACAAACAAGCAAGATTTCTGGCTCTCACAGACCTGTAACTTCTTCTTTAAGAGGCTCCTCTGTCCTCCACTCGTTACCTGTATTAATGGCACCTGTTTGAACTTGTTATCAGTATAAAAGACACCTGTCCACAACCTCAAACAGTCACACTCCAAACTCCACTATGGCCAAGACCAAAGAGCTGTCAAAGGACACCAGAAACAAAATTGTAGACCTGCACCAGGCTGGGAAGACTGAATCTGCAATAGGTAAGCAGCTTGGTTTGAAGAAATCAACTGTGGGAGCAATTATTAGGATGGTGGTGTTACCCTGAGAGACGGACTGTTGGAAGAACAGACACTTTTCTGCCTTGGCATACAGGTCATGCTCCAACAGTCGGCCCAGCACTCTGCGAACCAGGGCCACATGCTCAGCGCGCATGGCGGACGTATGTCTCCATAGCCTCAGTTTCAGCCTGCGACAGGGGATAGACATGAATCCTGGGAGGCACAGCGTCTAACCGGAGGTTTATCGCGCAATCCCCCGCCCGATGGGGTGGTAATTTGGTCGCCTGCATTTTGGAAAGCGCGTGCGCCAAGTCAAAGTATTCGGGGGGAATGCGCACAGTGGAGGTAGTGTCTGGACTTTCAACCGTGGTTGCACCAACGGAAACAGCTAGACACCTACCCTGACGCTCTCGTGACCACCCCGTGAGAACCCTCTGTGGCCATGAAAAGGTGGGGTCGTGTAGTGCGAGCCAGGGAAGACCCAACACAACAGGGAAATCAGGGGACTCAATAATAAAAAAGGTGATTTGCTCCCTATGGGTCTCCTGCATAATCATCATGACTGGTGCTGTAACCTCCTTAACATAACCTGACCCTAATGGTCAAGTGCTTTGATGGGCAATGGAATGGACAGGGGATCCAATGTGATACATAGACTATTAGCTAAAGACCTGTCCATGAAATTCCCAGCTACGCCTGAATCGACCAGCGCCTTACACTGGGGAACTACTGTGTAATCAGGGAAGGTGACGTGCAGTGTGAAGTGCGCAGCAGAGGGCTCTGAACGAGTGTGGGTTTTGCGCTACCTGGGGTGACGCGAGAGTGCCCTGCCTGCCGCCTCCAGACCCAGAAGAACTCTGACGACAGCGTGCAGCAGAGTGTCCTCTCTTGCCACCAGAGTGACACTGGAGCTGTAGTCCTTCGTTCTCCCGGATCTCTGCACCAGCTCCATCGGAACTGGCAGCGGGCAGCTGAATCCCTCTGGGTGCTGGAGTGTGGGTGGCTGCATCCGGTCGCTCAGCTGGTCCCGAAAGGTCGGGTCCTCTCCTCTCCAGGCGTTGGACGACCTGGAGAACCCGATCAATCGCTTCGCCCAAGCTGTTGGAATGCTCCCGGACCCGCTCCACTACTCCAGGCATATTCCCGTCTCCTGCTGACTCCATGCTGTTGGAATGCTCCCGGACCCGCTCCACTACTCCAGGCATATTCCCATCTCTTGCTGACTCCATGCTGTTGGAATGCTCCCGGACCCGCTCCACTACTCCAGGCATATTCCCGTCTCCTGCTGACTTCATGCTGTTGGAATGCTCCCGGACCCGCTCCACTACTCCAGGCATATTCCCGTCTCCTGCTGACTCCATGCTGTTGGAATGCTCCCGGACCCGCTCCACTACTCCAGGCATATTCCCGTCTCCTGCTGACTCCATGCTGTTGGAATGCTCCCGGACCCGCTCCACTACTCCAGGCATATTCCCGTCTCCTGCTGACTCCATGCTGTTGGAATGCTCCCGGACCCGCTCCACTACTCCAGGCATATTCCCGTCTCCTGCTGACTCCATGCTGTTGGGAGTCTGATTCTGTGGCGGGTAATTTGGACGGAGTCAGGCGCAGGAGGGTAAATCACAGAATAAATGGTTGCGTAAAACACTCCGGTGCGGTAAATATGCCAGACTGGAGAAAACAAGGCACACGGGTGAATGTCCCGGCGATACACAATACAATATGGCTCCACCGAGCTATAGTCACCTCCACAATAAACAATCACACACAAAGACATGGGGGCAGAGGGAACACTTATACAGGTACTGATGAGGGGATATGAACCAGGTGTGTGTGTAATAAACAAGACAAAACAAATGGAACGATGAGATGGAGGAGCGGCAGTGGCTAGAAGGCCGTTGACGACGAACGCCGAAGCCTGCCCGAACAAGGAGAGGAGGCAGCTTTGGAGGAAGTCGTGACAATGAGTAGGTGTTCTATAACTTTTGACCGGTAGTGCATGTACACACTACTTGTAAGTCGCTTTTGGATAAAAGCATCTGCTAAATGGCATATATTATTTGGCATACATAGTATAGAACGCCAACTACAGTATAATGTTATTTGTCCATCGTGAACAGTAGTTTCTGAACGATGTCCTAACGTCGACTATACCTCAGAGGGAGGTCTTTAAACCCCAATGGATATATACAGAACTCCTCAGTCCTCCGCTCTTCTCCTCAGTCCTCCGCTCTACTCCTCAGTCCTCCGCTCTACTCCTCAGTCCTCCGCTCTACTCCTCAGTCCTCCGCTCTACTCCTCAGTCCTCCGCTCTACTCCTCAGTCCTCCGCTCTACTCCTCAGTCCTCCGCTCTACTCCTCAGTCCTCCGCTCTTCTCCTCAGTCCTCAGATCAGCTGGCAATTAACAGCGTAATTACTGGCTGGGGGCCGAGGTTAAGCTCAGAGTTAAAGGTTGGAGCAGCAAACGTTTTTATATGCAGATCCTCTTACGCTGTTATCCCTCCTCTCTTTGTGCAAGGTTTTACCTCAGAGAGGAGAAGACTACATTACACAAAGCCCCCCAGTCTATAGCCATAGTCCTTTTGATTAACCTCAGTTCGTTTTCTGTCCAACAGCCAGACCTGGGCCCCGGCTCTAGCTAATTACCATGCAAGTATAATTTTCACCTGAACAAATGGCTCCCTTTACCAAAAAGTGCTAACCTTTTACTTTTTTTACTGGCGGTTGGAAAATAAAGTGAGGAAGGGGGGGAGGTAGAGACAGCGAGAGGGAAAGAGGGGGAGGGAGACAGAAAGGGAAAGAAAGGGAGAGAGAGAGTAATAACAGACCGACAAGATGGAAAGGAGGGGTGGGGTCAGAGTGGGTGGTGGTGGTGGTGGTAGACGCGTAATGGCGTGGAATAAAGGAACATTTATTTTTGTGCTCCGGCCTGTAACAGCCCTAGCAGGAAATAGCTCCGTCTCTTGATCGGAAGCAAATCCTATTAACTTACAGTGCTCTCACTCAGCGTAATGGCCTACACCTTGAGACTATAGTGGGAGAGAGAGAGAGAGAGAGCACTTTTGGAGGGATAGAGAGAGGAGTTCTAGCCCAAGCACTGAGGCCGGGGGGGGGGCAAAGACTAATCAAGTCAGACAATCTGCTCATTGCTCAGCCAGAGCAGAGCAAAACCAAGTGCGGATGTTGATATCACTAGCTCATTCCCAACAGGCTCCTTCACACGTTCCTAACCCACTACAGGGGGATCAGTGAGCAGATCAGTTCAACATCGGGTTATTCCAGCCCCTGAGAATTGTAAAGCGATCCCTGAGCAGCTTTTGCTTTCCCAGGCATGATCAGAGCTGTCGGCCCTGGCTTGTACACTGGATGAGCTGGGCTAGCCTGGAGGAGGGAACTCCAGGGGCCACCGTTCATTTAGAGCCAATAGAGAAAAGAATGTGTGCGTGTGTGAAAACGTTTTGGTGTGTGTGCGTGCACATGCGCGTGTATAACTTTTTACAGGACGCTGTGGGTAACCACTCTCCAGATGCCTACTACCAGAGGAATCGCAATATCTCCTTGTAAAAACATTAGATATCTAGCGTTTATTATGTTCTGTCAGGAATGTAACATTTGGAAATGGCTGCTCGTGTGCCAGTGTGTTTGTAAAGCTGCCGGTAAAACACTGGTTACGTTCCAAATGGCACCCTAATCGTCAAAAGTAGTGCACTACATAGGGAATAGGGTGTCATTTGGGAGGTGCCCAATGTAATTACTGACAGGACCTCAGGAGAAATGGTAGCGCTGTATCAAAAGTACAACTCCTTCCAATTAACACTCACAAGTTAAAATAAAAAAAATAAAAGTGAAAAAGGCTTTGTGGTGGCAAGCAACAGAGCTCCCCTTTAAAGTTCTGTAAATTACTTCTTTCCTCATAAACCTCTCACTGTTTGTAATGGATGCCTCTTTAACCAGCAGCCTAGGTGGAACAGTGGGTTCAAACACTATTCTAAATATTTCACATACTTTGAGCATTTGCTCTAGCCTGCCTGGAGTGCCAGATGGGCGGGGTTTGCAGTTCGGGGACAATTAAATTAGTCTGTTAAGCCAGGCAAGCTCAATCAAGCCCAGATAAAGTATTTGAAATATTTGAAATACTTGTTGAACCCAGGTCT
The DNA here is from genome assembly GCF_964263955.1 of Coregonus lavaretus. Lineage (NCBI taxonomy): Eukaryota > Metazoa > Chordata > Actinopteri > Salmoniformes > Salmonidae > Coregonus > Coregonus lavaretus. The sequence continues at coordinate 101,317 of NW_028163208.1, read as the reverse complement.
GCCTGGGGGAGTGTGTGGAGTAGTGTATCAAAGGTAACACCAACATGGACTTGTGTTCCAAATGGCACCCTATTCGCTATTGGGCTCTGGTCAAAATAAGTACACCATATAGGTAACGGGGTGCCATTTGGAACACACAACTTGAGATCATAGTGTTGTTGAATGCTACATGATTCTGTAGCCTCAGTCTGGCCTGCTTCATAAATCCATGTTCAATGACATGCTGTCTCTCCTGTCAGTGTCAGCCCTTGTGCCAGCTGTCTGTCACACTGCTGTCGGTCTACAGGTGCTTCTGTCAGCCTGAATTTACCACCTGCAATATAAAGTCTACTTTACCATGGGACTGGCTATTGTTTGAGACTGTAATTGATTTGAAGATGTTGTACATAACAACAACCTCAATTCACGAGAAATTGTTGTTGTTGTACATGACACGTTTTTTTTTTTTGGCAAAGAATTAGCGAGATGTCCTTATATGTGGTCCTCTGTAGCTCAGCTGGTAGAGCACGGCGCTTGTAACGCCAAGGTAGTGGGTTCGATCCCCGGGACCACCCATACACAAAAAATGTATGCACGCATGACTGTAAGTCGCTTTGGATAAAAGCGTCTGCTAAATGGCATATTATATTATATTATTATTTATATGATTTGTGAGCCAGTTGTGAAATATAAAATGCATGTACAGCAGTTGAAATGTTTCATCAGTTGTAGGCTTGTTCTCTAGGATCATGTTTCATCAGTTGTAGGCTTGTTCTCTAGGATCATGTTTCATATGTTGTAGGCTTGTTCTCTAGGATCATGTTTCATATGTTGTAGGCTTGCTCTTTGGGATCTAAGCCCAGGTAACTGTAAAGCACTTTGTCACAACTGCCGATGTAAAAAGGATTTTATAAAATACATTTGATTGAATGATTTGATTGGCTGTCTGCACCGACAGGCCTACTCCTTGACCTCACAACTAGGCTTATCGCCCCCTAAGAGGGGTGGAAAAGCTAAATGAAATGCCTATTGTGTGGAACAAGTCAAGCAGATTCATTGAATATTAAAGAGGTTCTCACTGCGTGTTCATTTGCATGTTAAGGGAGTGTTCGTTAACCTTGTTTTGACTTGCGTCTCCTTAGCAATTAAAATAATATGTCCTAATTAGAATTTGAATGCACCGCTGTGAGATAATTGTTGCCTGAATTCTCTCCGGTGATTTTCTCTCTCTTTTCCTGCATCTTTGCTTGACTTGTCTCTTTGCGAGATGAATTCATGGCTGATGAGATCACAGCTATAATCAGATTGGAGTCTGTCTGTCTGTCTGTCTGTCTGTCTGTCTGTCTGTCTGTCTGTCTGTCTGTCTGTCTGTCTGTGTCTGTCTGCAAGATATCTTACTTCCCACATGCATCTGTCAAGCTAAGCTTTCCATATCTAGAGGAATGCTGAGTAGGGCCCTTGTTTAACTCATCTGGGAGGTAGAATCAAGTGTTGTCTTAAATGCTGTAGCCTAAGTACTCACTGCAGGTTTTTTGACTGAGTGCCAGTCTGTTGTCTGCTTTAGTGACTTGGTTGATGTCTTGTCAAACATTTCCATTGGAAATTGGGCGGCAGGTAGCTTAGTGGTTAAGAGCGTTGTGCCTAGTAACCGAAAGTTCGCTGATTCTAATCCCCGAGCCGACTAGGTGAAAAATCTGTCGATGTGCCCTTGAGCAAGGCATTTAACCCTAATTGCTCCTGTAAGTCGCTCTGGATAAGAGCGTCTGCTAAATGACAAAACATTTATTTGTAAAAAAGTTAGTATACACGTATACCATTCATATACATTTTCATTATAACATACAATCCTAAAAAGTAATAGGGACAACTGGGCCAAAGATACGGTCTAATAGTGGAAATGGAGCTTACTTACCCCAGTCCAAGGGCGGATTAGTTCAACAGGACACCACTGGTCATAAATCTCATTTTACACACCCTCACTGCAGCTTCTCAGGGTGATCTGTCCTGGTATAACCTCACCGTGAAATACCCTCACTGCAGCTGTTCAGGGTGATCTGTCCTGGTATAACCTCACTGTGAAATACCCTCACTTCAGCTGTTCAGGGTGATCTGTCCTGGTATAACCTCACTGTGAAATACCCTCACTGCAGCTGTTCAGGGTGATCTGTCCTGGTATAACCTCACTGTGAAATACCCTCACTTCAGCTGTTCAGGGTGATCTGTCCTGGTATAACCTCACTGTGAAATACCCTCACTGCAGCTGTTCAGGGTGATCTGTCCTGGTATAACCTCACTGTGAAATACCCTCACTTCAGCTGTTCAGGGTGATCTGTCCTGGTATAACCTCACTCTGAAAAACCCTCACTGCAGCTGTTCAGGGTGATCTGTCCTGGTATAACCTCACTCTGAAACACCCTCACTGCAGCTTTTCAGGGTGATCTGTCCTGGTATAACCTCACTCTGAAATACCCTCACTGCAGCTTTTCAGGGTGATCTGTCCTGGTATAACCTCACTCTGAAATACCCTCACTGCAGCTTCTCAGGGTGATCTGTCCTGGTATAACCTCACTCTGAAATACCCTCACTGCAGCTTCTCAGGGTGATCTGTCCTGGTATAACCTCACTCTGAAACACCCTCACTTCAGCTGTTCAGGGTGATCTGTCCTGGTATAACCTCACTCTGAAACACCCTCACTGCAGCTGTTCAGGGTGCTCTGTTCTGGTATAACCTCACTCTGAAACACCCTCACTTCAGCTGTTCAGGGTGATCTGTCCTGGTATAACCTCACTCTGAAATACCCTCACTTCAGCTGTTCAGGGTGATCTGTCCTGGTATAACCTCACTCTGAAATACCCTCACTGCAGCTGTTCAGGGTGCTCTGTTCTGCTATAACCTCACTCTGAAACACCCTCACTTCAGCTTCTCAGGGTGATCTGTTCTGCTATAACGTTACTCTGAAACACCCTCACTTCAGCTTCTCAGGGTGATCTGTTCTGGTATAACCTCACTCTGAAACACCCTCACTGCAGCTGTTCAGGGTGCTCTGTTCTGCTATAACCTCACTCTCTCCGGTATGCAGGTGTGTACCATGTACCGTTTGTTTTTACTGTCTGTAACCCATTTTCCTAATCTCTTTCACCCCCTGAGTACCTCATAATCATCCTTACATAGGCATACATCTAATATCTGCCCTTTCACGTCCTTTATCCATGGACCATGGTTCATTAGCATTGGATCAAGTCAGTCTGTGAACTCGGAACCCCAGACGTATTGATATTTAGGTTGCCATCTACAGACACTCACCCTGTAGTGATGATCATTGTAAAGACACTCAATAGTCCATGCTGCTGTCAAACACTGACTGACTGGCCTGCTTCTAATAATGAGTATCCCGTTGGCCTAGAACAGCCTAGATACAGCCTAGAACAGCCTAGATATAGCCTAGATACAGCCTAGAACAGCCTAGATACAGCCTAGATACAGCCTGGATACAGCCTGGATACATTCTAGATACAGCCTGGATACAGCCTAGAACAGCCTAGATACAGCCTAGATACAGCCTGGATACAGCCTGGATACAGCCTAGAACAGCCTAGATACAGCCTAGAACAGCCTAGATACAGCCTAGATACAGCCTGGATACAGCCTGGATACAGCCTAGAACAGCCTAGATACAGCCTAGAACAGCCTAGATATAGCCTAGATACAGCCTAGAACAGCCTAGATACAGCCTGGATACAGCCTAGATACAGCCTAGATACAGCCTAGATACAGCCTAGAACAGCCTAGATACAGCCTGGATACAGCCTAGATACAGCCTAGATACAGCCTAGATACAGCCTAGATACAGCCTGGATACATTCTAGATACAGCCTAGATACAGCCTAGATACAGCCTAGAACAGCCTAGATACAGCCTAGATACAGCCTAGAACAGCCTAGTTACAGCCTGGATACAGCCTAGAACAGCCTAGATACAGCCTAGATACAGCCTGGATACAGCCTAGATATAGCCTAGATACAGCCTAGAACAGACTAGATACAGCCTAGATACAGCCTAGATACAGCCTGGATACAGCCTGGATACATTCTAGATACAGCCTGGATACAGCCTAGATACAGCCTGGATACATTCTAGATACAGCCTAGATACAGCCTGGATACATTCTAGATACAGCCTAGATACAGCCTAGATACAGCCTAGATACAGCCTAGAACAGCCTAGATACAGCCTAGATACAGCCTAGAACAGCCTAGATACAGCCTGGATACAGCCTAGAACAGCTTAGATACAGCCTAGAACAGCTTAGATACAGCCTAGAACAGCCTAGATACAGCCTAGATACAGCCTAGATACAGCCTGGATACAGCCTAGAACAGCTTAGATACAGCCTGGATACAGCCTAGATACAGCCTGGATACAGCCTAGATACAGCCTAGAACAGCTTAGATACAGCCTAGAACAGCCTAGATACAGCCTAGAACAGCCTAGATACAGCCTAGATACAGCCTAGAACAGCTTAGATACAGCCTAGAACAGCCTAGATACAGCCTAGATACAGCCTGGATACATTCTAGATACAGCCTGGATACAGCCTGGATACAGCCTAGATACAGCCTGGATACATTCTAGATACAGCCTAGATACAGCCTAGATACAGCCTGGATAGAGCCTGGATACAGCCTAGAACAGCCTAGATACAGCCTAGAACAGCCTAGATACAGCCTAGATACAGCCTAGATACAGCCTAGATACAGCCTGGATACAGCCTAGATACAGCCTAGATACAGCCTAGATACAGCCTGGCTGTCAATATACTGTATGTGACATCTCTATTGTGAGCTGAGTGCTGATATGTAATACACCATCACACTGCTCTTTAAACACAGCTTGAATGAATGGGGATTTAATTTCTCCTCCACGCTTTAATTTTACCCCCCTCCTTTCATACCTCCCTTGCTCCATACCTCCCTCCATCATTCCTCTTACACCCCCCCCTTTCTCTTTCTCTGTCTCTCTGTCTCTCTGTCTCTCTCTCTCTCTCTCTCTCTCTCTCTCTCTCTCTCTCTCTCTCTCTCTCTCTCTCTCTCTCTCTCTCTCTCTCTCTCTCTCTCTCTCTCTCTCTCTCTCTCTCTCTCTCTCTCTCAGTGGTAAATAGTGGTGTGAAGTCTTACAGTGGCGACACACACATACACAGACGACCGATGTGATCAATGATCAAGTGGCAGATTGTCTTTAATTAGGGTCTAAGTATTGAGATATTTAGCCTGGCTGGCCTGGGGGAGGCTGAGGAGACGGAGCAGCCTGGTGTAAACCAGCCTCATTCCAGTGCAGTGATTCACTTCTCAGGAGAACTAATCCTCACAGTGTTTACACCATACATTTGTTTGGGCTCCCGAGTGGCACAACGGTCTAAGGCACTGCATCTCATTGCTAGAGGCGTCACTACAGACCCTGGTCAGATTCCAGGCTGTATCACAATCCGGACGTGATTGGGAGTCCAATAGGGTGGCGCATCAATTGGCCCAGCATCGTCCGGGTTTGGCCGGGGTAGGCCATCATTGCAAATAAGAATGTGTTAGTTAAATAGTTAAATAAAGGTTAAATAAATATTGAGTGGAGGAATGGTTCGTATGACAGAGCCAGAGAGACTGTTTTTTATTTGGTTCTCGCTTTCTATTTTGCTCTCTGTCTATTTCCCGTCTTTCTCTCTCTCTCTCTCTCTCTCTCTCTCTCTCTCTCTCTCTCTCTCTCTCTCTGTCTCTCTCTCTCTCTCTCTCTCTCTCTCTCTCTCTCTCTCTCTCTCTCTCTCTCTCTCTCTCTCTCTCTCTCTCTCTCTCTCTCTCTCTCTCTCTCTCTACCCTACTGTCTCTATTCTATTTGATTTATCTCTCTCCCCCCTACACCTCGCTATCATTCTCTCTCTTTCTCCCTCTCTCTCTCTTTTAGTTTTTCGTCCTACCTCCATCTCCTCTGTGGTGTCTAGCTGTCTAGCTGTCTAGCTGCTGAATATGTTAGCTGTCTAGCTGTCCAGCTGTCTAGCTGTCTAGCTGTCTAGCTGCTGAATATGTTAGCTGTCTAGCTGTCCAGCTGTCTAGCTGTCTAGCTGTCTAGCTGCTGAAGAGGCTAGCTGTCTAGTGTCTAGCTGTCTAGTGTCTAGCTGTCTAGCTGTCTAGCTGTCTAGTGTCTAGCTGTCTAGCTGCTGAAGAGGTTAGCTGTCTAGTGTCTAGCTGTCTAGCTGTCTAGCTGTCTAAATGCTAAAGAGGCTAGCTGTCTAGCTGCTGAAGAGGCTAGCTGTCTAGTGTCTAGCTGTCTAGTGTCTAGCTGTCTAGCTGTCTGTGAAGAGGCTAGCTGTCTAGTGTCTAGCTGTCTGTGAAGAGGCTAGCTGTCTAGCTGTCTGTGAAGAGGCTAGCTGTCTAGCTGTCTAGCTGTCTAGCTGTCTGTGAAGAGGCTAGCTGTCTAGCTGTCTAGCTGTCTAGCTGCTGAAGAGGTTAGCTGTCTAGCTGTCTAGCTGTCTAGTGTCTAGCTGTCTAGTGTCTAGTGTCTAGTGTCTAGCTGTCTAGTGTCTAGTGTCTAGCTGTCTAGCTGCTGAAGAGGCTAGCTGTCTAGCTGCTGAAGAGGCTAGCTGTCTAGCTGTCTAGCTGTCTAGCTGCTGAAGATGTTAGCTGTCTAGCTGTCTAGCTGTTTAGCTGCTGAAGAGGCTAGCTGTCTAGCTGCTGAAGAGGCTAGCTGTCTAGCTGTCTAGCTGTCTAGCTGCTGAAGATGTTAGCTGTCTAGCTGTCTAGCTGTCTAGTGTCTAGCTGTCTAGCTGTCTAGTGTCTAGTGTCTAGCTGTCTAGCTCTCTGTGAAGAGGCTAGCTGTCTAGCTGCTGAAGAGGCTAGCTGTCTAGCTGTCTAGCTGTCTATGAAGAGGCTAGCTCTCTAGTGTCTAACTGTCTAGCTGTCTGTGAAGAGGCTAGCTGTCTAGTGTCTAGCTGTCTAGTGTCTAGCTGTCTAGCTGTCTGTGAAGAGGCTAGCTGTCTAGCTGTCTAGCTGTCTAGCTGCTGAAGAGGCTAGCTGTCTAGCTGTCTAGCTGTCTAGTGTCTAGCTGTCTAGCTGTCTAGCTGTCTAGTGTCTAGCTGTCTAGCTGTCTAGCTGTCTAGCTGTCTAGCTGTCTAGTGTCTAGTGTCTAGCTGTCTAGTGTCTAGCTGTCTAGTGTCTAGCTGTCTAGCTGTCTAGTGTCTAGCTGTCTAGTGTCTAGCTGTCTAGTGTCTAGCTGTCTAGCTGTCTAGCTGTCTAGTGTCTAGCTGTCTAGTGTCTAGCTGTCTAGCTGTCTAGTGTCTAGCTGTCTAGTGTCTAGCTGTCTAGCTGTCTAGCTGTCTAGCTGTCTAGTGTCTAGCTGTCTAGTGTCTAGCTGTCTAGCTGTCTAGTGTCTAGCTGTCTAGCTGTCTAGTGTCTAGCTGTCTAGTGTCTAGCTGTCTAGTGTCTAGCTGTCTAGCTGTCTAGCTGTCTAGCTGTCTAGTGTCTAGCTGTCTAGCTGTCTAGTGTCTAGCTGTCTAGTGTCTAGCTGTCTAGCTGTCTAGCTGTCTAGCTGTCTAGCTGTCTAGTGTCTAGCTGTCTAGCTGTCTAGTGTCTAGCTGTCTAGTGTCTAGCTGTCTAGTGTCTAGCTGTCTAGTGTCTAGCTGTCTAGTGTCTAGCTGTCTAGCTGTCTAGCTGTCTAGCTGTCTAGTGTCTAGCTGTCTAGCTGTCTAGCTGTCTAGCTGTCTAGTGTCTAGCTGTCTAGCTGTCTAGTGTCTAGCTGTCTAGTGTCTAGCTGTCTAGTGTCTAGCTGTCTAGCTGTCTAGCTGTCTAGCTGTCTAGTGTCTAGCTGTCTAGCTGTCTAGTGTCTAGCTGTCTAGTGTCTAGCTGTCTAGCTGTCTAGCTGTCTAGCTGTCTAGCTGTCTAGTGTCTAGCTGTCTAGCTGTCTAGTGTCTAGCTGTCTAGCTGTCTAGCTGCTGAAGAGGCTAGCTGCTGAAGTGGCTGGATGTCTGTCTAGCTGCTGAAGAGGCTGGCTGTCTGCTTGGCCTTTTTGTTGTGGAGTCTGGAGAGAGAAGAAGCAGCACAGTGTCCTAGTTAAAGCCGCGCCCCATCTGCCCAACCAACAACATAATTAGACAATTACGTTACAAGGATCCCTCATTCATTTATTTGTTCCGGGCAATTTCACACCCAAAAGGGGTCTCAGCTTTATTTTTCTAACCATTTACTCCCTGGTCCTGTTGCTTTGTGTGGTTTTGATACTTTGGCATTGTCCTGTTCTACACTTTATATACAAAAGTATGTGGACACCCCTTCAAATTAGTGGATTCGGCTATTTCAGCCACACCCAATGCTGACAGGTGTATACAATCGAGCACACAGCCATGCAATCCCCATAGACAAACAGTGGCAGTAGAATGGCCTTACTGAAGAGCTCAGCGACTTTCAATGTGGCACCATCATATGATGCCACCTTTCCAACAAGTCAGTTTGTTACATTTCTGCCCTGCTAGAGCTGCCCCGGTCAACTGTAAGTGCTGTTATTGTGAAGTGGAAACGTCTAGGAGCAACAACGGCTCAGCTGCGAAGTGGTAGGCCACACAAGCTCACAGAACGGGACCGCGGAATGCTGAATTGCGTAGCGTGTACAAATCGTCTGTCCTCGGTTGCAACACTCACTACCGAGTTCCAAACTGCCTCTGGAAGCAACGTCAGCACAAGAACGGTTTGTTGGGAGCTTCATGAAATGGGTTTCCATGGCTGAGCAGCCGCACACAAGCCTAAGATCACCTAGCGCAATGCCAAGCGTCGGCTGGAGTGGTGTAAAGCTTGCCGCCATTGGATTCTGGAGCAGTGTAAACGCGTTCTCTGGAGTGATTAATTACACTTCACCATCTGGCACTCCGATGGACAAATCTGGGTTTGGCAGATGCCAGGAGAACACTACTCTGGAAGCTGGTTTACTCTGGAAGCTGCCTGATTCTCAAGGCTTAAGGGCTGTGGAGGCTTGCTTGCTGTGGAGGCTTGCTGAATGTGGAGGCTTGCTGATTGTGGAGGCTTGCTGATTGTGGAGGCTTGCTGATTGTGGAGTCTTGCTGGCTATGGAGGCTTGCTGGCTGTGGAGGCTTGCTGGCTGTGGCTCGGTTGGTCTGGAGGCGTAGTTGCTGGTTGCATTTTCAATGATGGTAGTTTTGAATGCGTTGACAATCGTTCGTTCTTTGGCATGCTCATGTCTGACTATGTGAGAGTGGGCGTCTCCCTCGCCGCCATGCTCTATGGGAACCTCTGTTATAGCCCAGCGTGAAGAGCTGCGCCATGTTGGTTAATGTTACACTCTGCACAGTGGATGATGACTAGGCAGCTCTTGTTGGTTACTGTTACACTCTGCACAGTGGATGAGGACTTGGCAGCTCTTGTTGGTTACTGTTACACTCTGCACAGTGGATGAGGACTTGGCAGCTCTTGTTGGTTACTGTTACACTCTGCACAGTGGATGAGGACTTGGCAGCTCTTGTTGGTTACTGTTACACTCTGCACAGTGGATGAGGACTTGGCAGCTCTTGTTGGTTACTGTTACACTCTGCACAGTGGATGAGGACTTGGCAGCTCTTGTTGGTTACTGTTACACTCTGCACAGTGGATGAGGACTTGGCAGCTCTTGTTGGTTACTGTTACACTCTGCACAGTGGATGAGGACTTGGCAGCTCTTGTTGGTTACTGTTACACTCTGCACAGTGGATGAGGACTTGGCAGCTCTTGTTGGTTACTGTTACACTCTGCACAGTGGATGAGGACTTGGCAGCTCTTGTTGGTTACTGTTACACTCTGCACAGTGGATGAGGACTTGGCAGCTCTTGTTGGTTACTGTTACACTCTGCACAGTGGATGAGGACTAGGCAGCTCTTGTTGGTTACTGTTACGCTCTGCACAGTGGATGAGGACTAGGCAGCTCTTGTTGGTTACTGTTACACTCTGCACAGTGGATGAGGACTTGGCAGCTCTTGTTGGTTACTGTTACGCTCTGAACAGTGGATGAGGACTAGGCAGCTCTTGTTGGCTACTGTTATGCTCTGCACAGTGGATGAGGACTAGGCAGCTCTTGTTGGTTACTGTTACGCTCTGCACAGTGGATGAGGACTTGGCAGCTCTTGTTGGTTACTGTTACGCTCTGAACAGTGGATGAGGACTAGGCAGCTCTTGTTGGTTACTGTTACACTCTGCACAGTGGATGAGGACTTGGCAGCTCTTGTTGGTTACTGTTACGCTCTGAACAGTGGATGAGGACTAGGCAGCTCTTGTTGGCTACTGTTACGCTCTGCACAGTGGATGAGGACTAGGCAGCTCTTGTTGGTTACTGTTACGCTCTGCACAGTGGATGAGGACTAGGCAGCTCTTGTTGGTTACTGTTACACTCTGCACAGTGGATGAGGACTAGGCAGCTCTTGTTGGTTACTGTTACACTCTGCACAGTGGATGAGCACTAGGCAGCTCTTGTTGGTTACAGTTACACTCTGCACAGTGGATGATGACTAGGCAGCTCTTGTTGGTTACTGTTACACTCTGCACAGTGGATGAGGACTAGGCAGCTCTTGTTGGTTAATGTTACACTCTGCATAGTGGATGAGGACTAGGCAGCTCTTGTTGGTTACTGTTACACTCTGCACAGTGAATGAGAACTAGGCAGCTCTTGTTGGTTACTGTTACACTCTGCACAGTGGATGATGACTAGGCAGCTCTTGTTGGTTACTGTTACACTCTGCACAGTGGATGAGGACTAGGCAGCTCTTGTTGGTTACTGTTATACTGCACAGTGGATGAGGACTAGGCAGCTCTTGTTGGTTACTGTTACGCTCTGCACAGTGGATGAGGACTAGGCAGCTCTTGTTGGTTACTGTTACACTCTGCACAGTGGATGAGGACTTGGCAGCTCTTGTTGGTTACTGTTACACTCTGCACAGTGGATGAGGACTTGGCAGCTCTTGTTGGTTACTGTTACACTCTGCACAGTGGATGAGGACTAGGCAGCTCTTGTTGGTTACTGTTAAGCTCTGCACAGTGGATGAGGACTAGGCAGCTCTTGTTGGTTACTGTTACGCTCTGCACAGTGGATGAGGACTTGGCAGCTTTTGTTGGTTACTGTTACGCTCTGCACAGTGGATGAGGACTAGGCAGCTCTTGTTGGTTACTGTTACACTCTGCAGAGTGGATGAGGACTAGGCAGCTCTTGTTGGTTACTGTTACGCTCTGCACAGTGGATGAGGACTAGGCAGCTCTTGTTGGTTACTGTTAAGCTCTGCACAGTGGATGAGGACTAGGCAGCTCTTGTTGGTTACTGTTACACTCTGCACAGTGGATGAGGACTAGGCAGCTCTTGTTGGTTACAGTTACACTCTGCACAGTGGATGAGGACTAGGCAGCTCTTGTTGGTTACTGTTACACTCTGCACAGTGGATGAGGACTAGGCAGCTCTTGTTGGTTACAGTTACACTCTGCACAGTGGATGAGGACTAGGCAGCTCTTGTTGGTTACTGTTACACTCTGCACAGTGGATGAGGACTAGGCAGCTCTTGTTGGTTACTGTTACACTGCACAGTGGATGAGGACTAGGCAGCTCTTGTTGGTTACTGTTACACTATGCACAGTGGATGAGGACTAGGCAGCTCTTGTTGGTTACTGTTACACTCTGCACAGTGGATGAGGACTAGGCAGCTCTTGTTGGTTACTGTTACACTGCACAGTGGATGAGGACTAGGCAGCTCTTGTTGGTTACTGTTACACTCTGCACAGTGGATGAGGACTAGGCAGCTCTTGTTGGTTACTGTTACGCTCTGCACAGTGGATGAGGATTGGCAGCTCTTGTTGGTTACTGTTACGCTCTGCACAGTGGATGAGGACTAGGCAGCTCTTGTTGGTTACTGTTACACTCTGCACAGTGGATGAGGACTAGGCAGCTCTTGTGGGTTACTGTTACACTCTGCACAGTGGATGAGGACTTGGCAGGTCTTGTTGGTTACTGTTACACTCTGCACAGTGGATGAGGACTAGGCAGCTCTTGTTGGTTACTGTTACACTCTGCACAGTGGATGAGGACTACGCAGCTCTTGTTGGTTAATGTTACACTCTGCACAGTGGATGAGGACTAGGCAGCTCTTGTTGGTTACTGTTACACTCTGCACAGTGAATGAGGACTAGGCAGCTCTTGTTGGTTACTGTTACACTCTGCACAGTGGATGAGGACTTGGCAGCTCTTGTTGGTTACTGTTACACTCTGCACAGTGGATGAGGACTAGGCAGCTCTTGTTGGTTACTGTTACACTCTGCACAGTGGATGAGGACTAGGCAGCTCTTGTTGGTTAATGTTACACTCTGCACAGTGGATGAGGACTAGGCAGCTCTTGTTGGTTACTGTTACACTCTGCACAGTGAATGAGGACTAGGCAGCTCTTGTTGGTTACTGTTACACTCTGCACAGTGGATGATGACTAGGCAGCTCTTGTTGGTTACTGTTACACTCTGCACAGTGGATGAGGACGAGGCAGCTCTTGTTGGTTACTGTTACACTCTGCACAGTGGATGAGGACTAGGCAGCTCTTGTTGGTTACTGTTACACTCTGCACAGTGGATGAGGACTTGGCAGCTCTTGTTGGTTACTGTTACACTCTGCACAGTGGATGAGGACTAGGCAGCTCTTGTTGGTTACTGTTACACTATGCACAGTGGATGAGGACTAGGCAGCTCTTGTTGGTTACTGTTACACTCTGCACAGTGGATGAGGACTAGGCAGCTCTTGTTGGTTACTGTTACGCTCTGCACAGTGGATGAGGACTAGGCAGCTCTTGTTGGTTACTGATACACTCTGCAGAGTGGATGAGGACTAGGCAGCTCTTGTTGGTTACTGTTACGCTCTGCACAGTGGATGAGGACTAGGCAGCTCTTGTTGGTTACTGTTACACTCTGCACAGTGGATGAGGACTAGGCAGCTCTTGTTGGTTACTGTTACGCTCTGCACAGTGGATGATGACTAGGCAGCTCTTGTTGGTTACTGTTACGCTCTGCACAGTGGATGAGGACTAGGCAGCTCTTGTTGGTTACTGTTACGCTCTGCACAGTGGATGAGGACTAGGCAGCTCTTGTTGGTTACTGTTAAGCTCTGCAGAGTGGATGAGGACTAGGCAGCTCTTGTTGGTTACTGTTAAGCTCTGCACAGTGGATGAGGACTAGGCAGCTCTTGTTGGTTACTGTTACACTCTGCACAGTGGATGAGGACTAGGCAGCTCTTGTTGGTTGCTGTTACGCTCTGCACAGTGGATGAGGACTAGGCAGCTCTTGTTGGTTACTGTTACACTCTGCACAGTGGATGAGGACTAGGCAGCTCTTGTTGGTTAATGTTACACTCTGCACAGTGGATGAGGACTAGGCAGCTCTTGTTGGTTACTGTTACACTCTGCACAGTGAATGAGGACTAGGCAGCTCTTGTTGGTTACTGTTACACTCTGCACAGTGGATGAGGACTAGGCAGCTCTTGTTGGTTAATGTTACACTCTGCACAGTGGATGAGGACTAGGCAGCTCTTGTTGGTTACTGTTACACTCTGCACAGTGAATGAGGACTAGGCAGCTCTTGTTGGTTACTGTTACACTCTGCACAGTGGATGATGACTAGGCAGCTCTTGTTGGTTACTGTTACACTCTGCACAGTGGATGAGGACGAGGCAGCTCTTGTTGGTTACTGTTACACTCTGCACAGTGGATGAGGACTAGGCAGCTCTTGTTGGTTACTGTTACACTCTGCACAGTGGATGAGGACTTGGCAGCTCTTGTTGGTTACTGTTACACTCTGCACAGTGGATGAGGACTAGGCAGCTCTTGTTGGTTACTGTTACACTATGCACAGTGGATGAGGACTAGGCAGCTCTTGTTGGTTACTGTTACACTCTGCACAGTGGATGAGGACTAGGCAGCTCTTGTTGGTTACTGTTACGCTCTGCACAGTGGATGAGGACTAGGCAGCTCTTGTTGGTTACTGATACACTCTGCAGAGTGGATGAGGACTAGGCAGCTCTTGTTGGTTACTGTTACGCTCTGCACAGTGGATGAGGACTAGGCAGCTCTTGTTGGTTACTGTTAAGCTCTGCAGAGTGGATGAGGACTAGGCAGCTCTTGTTGGTTACTGTTAAGCTCTGCACAGTGGATGAGGACTAGGCAGCTCTTGTTGGTTACTGTTACACTCTGCAGAGTGGATGAGGACTAGGCAGCTCTTGTTGGTTGCTGTTACGCTCTGCACAGTGGATGAGGACTAGGCAGCTCTTGTTGGTTACTGTTACACTCTGCACAGTGGATGATGACTAGGCAGCTCTTGTTGGTTACTGTTACACTCTGCACAGTGGATGAGGACTAGGCAGCTCTTGTTGGTTACTGTTACACTCTGCATAGTGGATGAGGACTAGGCAGCTCTTGTTGGTTACTGTTACACTCTGCACAGTGGATGAGGACTTGGCAGCTCTTGTTGGTTACTGTTACACTCTGCACAGTGGATGAGGACTTGGCAGCTCTTGTTGGTTACTGTTACACTCTGCAGAGTGGATGAGGACTTGGCAGCTCTTGTTGGTTACTGTTACACTCTGCACAGTGGATGAGGACTTGGCAGCTCTTGTTGGTTACTGTTACACTATGCACAGTGGATGAGGACTTGGCAGCTCTTGTTGGTTACTGTTACACTCTGCACAGTGGATGAGGACTTGGCAGCTCTTGTTAGTTACTGTTACACTCTGCACAGTGGATGAGGACTAGGCAGCTCTTGTTGGTTACTGTTACGCTCTGCACAGTGGATGAGGACTAGGCAGCTCTTGTTGGTTACTGTTACACTCTGCACAGTGGATGAGGACTTGGCAGCTCTTGTTGGTTACAGTTACGCTCTGAACAGTGGATGAGGACTAGGCAGCTCTTGTTGGCTACTGTTATGCTCTGCACAGTGGATGAGGACTAGGCAGCTCTTGTTGGTTACTGTTACGCTCTGCACAGTGGATGAGGACTTGGCAGCTCTGGTTGGTTACTGTTACACTCTGCACAGTGGATGAGGACTTGGCAGCTCTTGTTGGTTACTGTTACGCTCTGAACAGTGGATGAGGACTAGGCAGCTCTTGTTGGCTACTGTTACGCTCTGCACAGTGGATGAGGACTAGGCAGCTCTTGTTGGTTACTGTTACGCTCTGCACAGTGGATGAGGACTATGCAGCTCTTGTTGGTTACTGTTACGCTCTGCACAGTGGATGAGGACTATGCAGCTCTTGTTGGTTACTGTTACACTCTGCACAGTGGATGAGCACTAGGCAGCTCTTGTTGGTTACAGTTACACTCTGCACAGTGGATGATGACTAGGCAGCTCTTGTTGGTTACTGTTACACTCTGCACAGTGGATGAGGACTAGGCAGCTCTTGTTGGTTACTGTTACACTCTGCACAGTGGATGAGGACTAGGCAGCTCTTGTTGGTTAATGTTACACTCTGCATAGTGGATGAGGACTAGGCAGCTCTTGTTGGTTACTGTTACACTCTGCACAGTGAATGAGAACTAGGCAGCTCTTGTTGGTTACTGTTACACTCTGCACAGTGGATGATGACTAGGCAGCTCTTGTTGGTTACTGTTACACTCTGCACAGTGGATGAGGACTAGGCAGCTCTTGTTGGTTACTGTTATACTGCACAGTGGATGAGGACTAGGCAGCTCTTGTTGGTTACTGTTACGCTCTGCACAGTGGATGAGGACTAGGCAGCTCTTGTTGGTTACTGTTACACTCTGCACAGTGGATGAGGACTTGGCAGCTCTTGTTGGTTACTGTTACACTCTGCACAGTGGATGAGGACTTGGCAGCTCTTGTTGGTTACTGTTACACTCTGCACAGTGGATGAGGACTAGGCAGCTCTTGTTGGTTACTGTTAAGCTCTGCACAGTGGATGAGGACTAGGCAGCTCTTGTTGGTTACTGTTACGCTCTGCACAGTGGATGAGGACTTGGCAGCTCTTGTTGGTTACTGTTACGCTCTGCACAGTGGATGAGGACTAGGCAGCTCTTGTTGGTTACTGTTACACTCTGCAGAGTTGATGAGGACTAGGCAGCTCTTGTTGGTTACTGTTACGCTCTGCACAGTGGATGAGGACTAGGCAGCTCTTGTTGGTTACTGTTAAGCTCTGCACAGTGGATGAGGACTAGGCAGCTCTTGTTGGTTACTGTTACACTCTGCACAGTGGATGAGGACTAGGCAGCTCTTGTTGGTTACAGTTACACTCTGCACAGTGGATGAGGACTAGGCAGCTCTTGTTGGTTACTGTTACACTCTGCACAGTGGATGAGGACTAGGCAGCTCTTGTTGGTTACAGTTACACTCTGCACAGTGGATGAGGACTAGGCAGCTCTTGTTGGTTACTGTTACACTCTGCACAGTGGATGAGGACTAGGCAGCTCTTGTTGGTTACTGTTACACTGCACAGTGGATGAGGACTAGGCAGCTCTTGTTGGTTACTGTTACACTCTGCACAGTGGATGAGGACTAGGCAGCTCTTGTTGGTTACTGTTACACTATGCACAGTGGATGAGGACTAGGCAGCTCTTGTTGGTTACTGTTACACTCTGCACAGTGGATGAGGACTAGGCAGCTCTTGTTGGTTACTGTTACACTGCACAGTGGATGAGGACTAGGCAGCTCTTGTTGGTTACTGTTACACTCTGCACAGTGGATGAGGACTAGGCAGCTCTTGTTGGTTACTGTTACGCTCTGCACAGTGGATGAGGACTAGGCAGCTCTTGTTGGTTACTGTTACGCTCTGCACAGTGGATGAGGACTAGGCAGCTCTTGTTGGTTACTGTTACACTCTGCACAGTGGATGAGGACTAGGCATCTCTTGTTGGTTACTGTTACACTCTGCACAGTGGATGAGGACTTGGCAGCTCTTGTTGGTTACTGTTACACTCTGCACAGTGGATGAGGACTAGGCAGCTCTTGTTGGTTACTGTTACACTCTGCACAGTGGATGAGGACTAGGCAGCTCTTGTTGGTTAATGTTACACTCTGCACAGTGGATGAGGACTAGGCAGCTCTTGTTGGTTACTGTTACACTCTGCACAGTGAATGAGGACTAGGCACCTCTTGTTGGTTACTGTTACACTCTGCACAGTGGATGAGGACTTGGCAGCTCTTGTTGGTTACTGTTACACTCTGCACAGTGGATGAGGACTAGGCAGCTCTTGTTGGTTACTGTTACACTCTGCACAGTGGATGAGGACTAGGCAGCTCTTGTTGGTTAATGTTACACTCTGCACAGTGGATGAGGACTAGGCAGCTCTTGTTGGTTACTGTTACACTCTGCACAGTGAATGAGGACTAGGCAGCTCTTGTTGGTTACTGTTACACTCTGCACAGTGGATGAGGACTAGGCATCTCTTGTTGGTTACTGTTACACTCTGCACAGTGGATGATGACTAGGCAGCTCTTGTTGGTTACTGTTACACTCTGCACAGTGGATGAGGACTAGGCAGCTCTTGTTGGTTACTGTTACACTCTGCACAGTGGATGAGGACTAGGCAGCTCTTGTTGGTTACTGTTACACTCTGCACAGTGGATGAGGACTAGGCAGCTCTTGTTGGTTACTGTTACACTCTGCACAGTGGATGAGGACTAGGCAGCTCTTGTTGGTTACTGTTACACTCTGCACAGTGGATGAGGACTAGGCAGCTCTTGTTGGTTACTGTTACACTCTGCACAGTGGATGAGGACTAGGCAGCTCTTGTTGGTTACTGTTACGCTCTGCACAGTGGATGAGGACAAGGCAGCTCTTGTTGGTTACTGATACACTCTGCAGAGTGGATGAGGACTAGGCAGCTCTTGTTGGTTACTGTTACGCTCTGCACAGTGGATGAGGACTAGGCAGCTCTTGTTGGTTACTGTTACGCTCTGCACAGTGGATGAGGACTAGGCAGCTCTTGTTGGTTACTGTTACGCTCTGCACAGTGGATGAGGACTAGGCAGCTCTTGTTGGTTACTGTTACGCTCTGCACAGTGGATGAGGACTTGGCAGCTCTTGTTGGTTACTGTTACGCTCTGCACAGTGGATGAGGACTAGGCAGCTCTTGTTGGTTACTGTTAAGCTCTGCACAGTGGATGAGGACTAGGCAGCTCTTGTTGGTTACTGTTAAGCTCTGCACAGTGGATGAGGACTAGGCAGCTCTTGTTGGTTACAGTTACACTCTGCACAGTGGATGAGGACTAGGCAGCTCTTGTTGGTTACTGTTACGCTCTGCACAGTGGATGAGGACTAGGCAGCTCTTGTTGGTTACTGTTAAGCTCTGCACAGTGGATGAGGACTAGGCAGCTCTTGTTGGTTACTGTTACGCTCTGCACAGTGGATGAGGACTTGGCAGCTCTTGTTGGTTACTGTTACGCTCTGCACAGTGGATGAGGACTAGGCAGCTCTTGTTGGTTACTGTTACACTCTGCAGAGTGGATGAGGACTAGGCAGCTCTTGTTGGTTACTGTTACGCTCTGCACAGTGGATGAGGACTAGGCAGCTCTTGTTGGTTACTGTTAAGCTCTGCACAGTGGATGAGGACTAGGCAGCTCTTGTTGGTTACTGTTACACTCTGCACAGTGGATGAGGACTAGGCAGCGCTTGTTGGTTACAGTTACACTCTGCACAGTGGATGAGGACTAGGCAGCTCTTGTTGGTTACTGTTACACTCTGCACAGTGGATGAGGACTAGGCAGCTCTTGTTGGTTACTGTTACACTGCACAGTGGATGAGGACTAGGCAGCTCTTGTTGGTTACTGTTACACTCTGCACAGTGGATGAGGACTAGGCAGCTCTTGTTGGTTACTGTTACACTATGCACAGTGGATGAGGACTAGGCAGCTCTTGTTGGTTACTGTTACACTCTGCACAGTGGATGAGGACTAGGCAGCTCTTGTTGGTTACTGTTACACTGCACAGTGGATGAGGACTAGGCAGCTCTTGTTGGTTACTGTTACACTCTGCACAGTGGATGAGGACTAGGCAGCTCTTGTTGGTTACTGTTACGCTCTGCACAGTGGATGAGGACTAGGCAGCTCTTGTTGGTTACTGTTACGCTCTGCACAGTGGATGAGGACTAGGCAGCTCTTGTTGGTTACTGTTACACTCTGCACAGTGGATGAGGACTAGTTAGCTCTTGTGGGTTACTGTTACACTCTGCACAGTGGATGAGGACTTGGCAGCTCTTGTTAGTTACTGTTACACTCTGCACAGTGGATGAGGACTAGGCAGCTCTTGTTGGTTACTGTTACGCTCTGCACAGTGGATGAGGACTAGGCAGCTCTTGTTGGTTACTGTTACACTCTGCACAGTGGATGAGGACTTGGCAGCTCTTGTTGGTTACAGTTACGCTCTGAACAGTGGATGAGGACTAGGCAGCTCTTGTTGGCTACTGTTATGCTCTGCACAGTGGATGAGGACTAGGCAGCTCTTGTTGGTTACTGTTACGCTCTGCACAGTGGATGAGGACTTGGCAGCTCTGGTTGGTTACTGTTACACTCTGCACAGTGGATGAGGACTTGGCAGCTCTTGTTGGTTACTGTTACGCTCTGAACAGTGGATGAGGACTAGGCAGCTCTTGTTGGCTACTGTTACGCTCTGCACAGTGGATGAGGACTAGGCAGCTCTTGTTGGTTACTGTTACGCTCTGCACAGTGGATGAGGACTATGCAGCTCTTGTTGGTTACTGTTACGCTCTGCACAGTGGATGAGGACTATGCAGCTCTTGTTGGTTACTGTTACACTCTGCACAGTGGATGAGCACTAGGCAGCTCTTGTTGGTTACAGTTACACTCTGCACAGTGGATGATGACTAGGCAGCTCTTGTTGGTTACTGTTACACTCTGCACAGTGGATGAGGACTAGGCAGCTCTTGTTGGTTACTGTTACACTCTGCACAGTGGATGAGGACTAGGCAGCTCTTGTTGGTTAATGTTACACTCTGCATAGTGGATGAGGACTAGGCAGCTCTTGTTGGTTACTGTTACACTCTGCACAGTGAATGAGAACTAGGCAGCTCTTGTTGGTTACTGTTACACTCTGCACAGTGGATGATGACTAGGCAGCTCTTGTTGGTTACTGTTACACTCTGCACAGTGGATGAGGACTAGGCAGCTCTTGTTGGTTACTGTTATACTGCACAGTGGATGAGGACTAGGCAGCTCTTGTTGGTTACTGTTACGCTCTGCACAGTGGATGAGGACTAGGCAGCTCTTGTTGGTTACTGTTACACTCTGCACAGTGGATGAGGACTTGGCAGCTCTTTTTGGTTACTGTTACACTCTGCACAGTGGATGAGGACTTGGCAGCTCTTGTTGGTTACTGTTACACTCTGCACAGTGGATGAGGACTAGGCAGCTCTTGTTGGTTACTGTTAAGCTCTGCACAGTGGATGAGGACTAGGCAGCTCTTGTTGGTTACTGTTACGCTCTGCACAGTGGATGAGGACTTGGCAGCTCTTGTTGGTTACTGTTACGCTCTGCACAGTGGATGAGGACTAGGCAGCTCTTGTTGGTTACTGTTACACTCTGCAGAGTTGATGAGGACTAGGCAGCTCTTGTTGGTTACTGTTACGCTCTGCACAGTGGATGAGGACTAGGCAGCTCTTGTTGGTTACTGTTAAGCTCTGCACAGTGGATGAGGACTAGGCAGCTCTTGTTGGTTACTGTTACACTCTGCACAGTGGATGAGGACTAGGCAGCTCTTGTTGGTTACAGTTACACTCTGCACAGTGGATGAGGACTAGGCAGCTCTTGTTGGTTACTGTTACACTCTGCACAGTGGATGAGGACTAGGCAGCTCTTGTTGGTTACAGTTACACTCTGCACAGTGGATGAGGACTAGGCAGCTCTTGTTGGTTACTGTTACACTCTGCACAGTGGATGAGGACTAGGCAGCTCTTGTTGGTTACTGTTACACTGCACAGTGGATGAGGACTAGGCAGCTCTTGTTGGTTACTGTTACACTCTGCACAGTGGATGAGGACTAGGCAGCTCTTGTTGGTTACTGTTACACTATGCACAGTGGATGAGGACTAGGCAGCTCTTGTTGGTTACTGTTACACTCTGCACAGTGGATGAGGACTAGGCAGCTCTTGTTGGTTACTGTTACACTGCACAGTGGATGAGGACTAGGCAGCTCTTGTTGGTTACTGTTACACTCTGCACAGTGGATGAGGACTAGGCAGCTCTTGTTGGTTACTGTTACGCTCTGCACAGTGGATGAGGACTAGGCAGCTCTTGTTGGTTACTGTTACGCTCTGCACAGTGGATGAGGACTAGGCAGCTCTTGTTGGTTACTGTTACACTCTGCACAGTGGATGAGGACTAGGCATCTCTTGTTGGTTACTGTTACACTCTGCACAGTGGATGAGGACTTGGCAGCTCTTGTTGGTTACTGTTACACTCTGCACAGTGGATGAGGACTAGGCAGCTCTTGTTGGTTACTGTTACACTCTGCACAGTGGATGAGGACTAGGCAGCTCTTGTTGGTTAATGTTACACTCTGCACAGTGGATGAGGACTAGGCAGCTCTTGTTGGTTACTGTTACACTCTGCACAGTGAATGAGGACTAGGCACCTCTTGTTGGTTACTGTTACACTCTGCACAGTGGATGAGGACTTGGCAGCTCTTGTTGGTTACTGTTACACTCTGCACAGTGGATGAGGACTAGGCAGCTCTTGTTGGTTACTGTTACACTCTGCACAGTGGATGAGGACTAGGCAGCTCTTGTTGGTTAATGTTACACTCTGCACAGTGGATGAGGACTAGGCAGCTCTTGTTGGTTACTGTTACACTCTGCACAGTGAATGAGGACTAGGCAGCTCTTGTTGGTTACTGTTACACTCTGCACAGTGGATGAGGACTAGGCATCTCTTGTTGGTTACTGTTACACTCTGCACAGTGGATGATGACTAGGCAGCTCTTGTTGGTTACTGTTACACTCTGCACAGTGGATGAGGACTAGGCAGCTCTTGTTGGTTACTGTTACACTCTGCACAGTGGATGAGGACTAGGCAGCTCTTGTTGGTTACTGTTACACTCTGCACAGTGGATGAGGACTAGGCAGCTCTTGTTGGTTACTGTTACACTCTGCACAGTGGATGAGGACTAGGCAGCTCTTGTTGGTTACTGTTACACTCTGCACAGTGGATGAGGACTAGGCAGCTCTTGTTGGTTACTGTTACACTCTGCACAGTGGATGAGGACTAGGCAGCTCTTGTTGGTTACTGTTACGCTCTGCACAGTGGATGAGGACAAGGCAGCTCTTGTTGGTTACTGATACACTCTGCAGAGTGGATGAGGACTAGGCAGCTCTTGTTGGTTACTGTTACGCTCTGCACAGTGGATGAGGACTAGGCAGCTCTTGTTGGTTACTGTTACGCTCTGCACAGTGGATGAGGACTAGGCAGCTCTTGTTGGTTACTGTTATGCTCTGCACAGTGGATGAGGACTAGGCAGCTCTTGTTGGTTACTGTTACGCTCTGCACAGTGGATGAGGACTAGGCAGCTCTTGTTGGTTACTGTTACGCTCTGCACAGTGGATGAGGACTAGGCAGCTCTTGTTGGTTACTGTTAAGCTCTGCACAGTGGATGAGGACTAGGCAGCTCTTGTTGGTTACTGTTAAGCTCTGCACAGTGGATGAGGACTAGGCAGCTCTTGTTGGTTACAGTTACACTCTGCACAGTGGATGAGGACTAGGCAGCTCTTGTTGGTTACTGTTACGCTCTGCACAGTGGATGAGGACTAGGCAGCTCTTGTTGGTTACTGTTAAGCTCTGCACAGTGGATGAGGACTAGGCAGCTCTTGTTGGTTACTGTTACGCTCTGCACAGTGGATGAGGACTTGGCAGCTCTTGTTGGTTACTGTTACGCTCTGCACAGTGGATGAGGACTAGGCAGCTCTTGTTGGTTACTGTTACACTCTGCAGAGTGGATGAGGACTAGGCAGCTCTTGTTGGTTACTGTTACGCTCTGCACAGTGGATGAGGACTAGGCAGCTCTTGTTGGTTACTGTTAAGCTCTGCACAGTGGATGAGGACTAGGCAGCTCTTGTTGGTTACTGTTACACTCTGCACAGTGGATGAGGACTAGGCAGCGCTTGTTGGTTACAGTTACACTCTGCACAGTGGATGAGGACTAGGCAGCTCTTGTTGGTTACTGTTACACTCTGCACAGTGGATGAGGACTAGGCAGCTCTTGTTGGTTACTGTTACACTGCACAGTGGATGAGGACTAGGCAGCTCTTGTTGGTTACTGTTACACTCTGCACAGTGGATGAGGACTAGGCAGCTCTTGTTGGTTACTGTTACACTATGCACAGTGGATGAGGACTAGGCAGCTCTTGTTGGTTACTGTTACACTCTGCACAGTGGATGAGGACTAGGCAGCTCTTGTTGGTTACTGTTACACTGCACAGTGGATGAGGACTAGGCAGCTCTTGTTGGTTACTGTTACACTCTGCACAGTGGATGAGGACTAGGCAGCTCTTGTTGGTTACTGTTACGCTCTGCACAGTGGATGAGGACTAGGCAGCTCTTGTTGGTTACTGTTATGCTCTGCACAGTGGATGAGGACTAGGCAGCTCTTGTTGGTTACTGTTACACTCTGCACAGTGGATGAGGACTAGGCAGCTCTTGTGGGTTACTGTTACACTCTGCACAGTGGATGAGGACTTGGCAGCTCTTGTTGGTTACTGTTACACTCTGCACGGTGGATGAGGACTAGGCAGCTCTTGTTGGTTACTGTTACACTCTGCACAGTGGATGAGGACTAGGCAGCTCTTGTTGGTTAATGTTACACTCTGCACAGTGGATGAGGACTAGGCAGCTCTTGTTGGTTACTGTTACACTCTGCACAGTGAATGAGGACTAGGCAGCTCTTGTTGGTTACTGTTACACTCTGCACAGTGGATGAGGACTTGGCAGCTCTTGTTGGTTACTGTTACACTCTGCACAGTGGATGAGGACTAGGCAGCTCTTGTTGGTTACTGTTACACTCTGCACAGTGGATGAGGACTAGGCAGCTCTTGTTGGTTAATGTTACACTCTGCACAGTGGATGAGGACTAGGCAGCTCTTGTTGGTTACTGTTACACTCTGCACAGTGAATGAGGACTAGGCAGCTCTTGTTGGTTATTGTTACACTCTGCACAGTGGATGATGACTAGGCAGCTCTTGTTGGTTACTGTTACACTCTGCACAGTGGATGAGGACGAGGCAGCTCTTGTTGGTTACTGTTACACTCTGCACAGTGGATGAGGACTAGGCAGCTCTTGTTGGTTACTGTTACACTCTGCACAGTGGATGAGGACTTGGCAGCTCTTGTTGGTTACTGTTACACTCTGCACAGTGGATGAGGACTAGGCAGCTCTTGTTGGTTACTGTTACACTCTGCACAGTGGATGAGGACTAGGCAGCTCTTGTTGGTTACTGTTACACTCTGCACAGTGGATGAGGACTAGGCAGCTCTTGTTGGTTACTGTTACGCTCTGCACAGTGGATGAGGACTAGGCAGCTCTTGTTGGTTACTGTTACACTCTGCACAGTGGATGATGACTAGGCAGCTCTTGTTGGTTACTGTTACACTCTGCACAGTGGATGAGGACTAGGCAGCTCTTGTTGGTTACTGTTACACTCTGCACAGTGGATGAGGACTAGGCAGCTCTTGTTGGTTACTGTTACACTCTGCACAGTGGATGAGGACTAGGCAGCTCTTGTTGGTTACTGTTACACTCTGCACAGTGGATGAGGACTAGGCAGCTCTTGTTGGTTACTGTTACACTCTGCACAGTGGATGAGGACTAGGCAGCTCTTGTTGGTTACTGTTACGCTCTGCACAGTGGATGAGGACAAGGCAGCTCTTGTTGGTTACTGATACACTCTGCAGAGTGGATGAGGACTAGGCAGCTCTTGTTGGTTACTGTTACGCTCTGCACAGTGGATGAGGACTAGGCAGCTCTTGTTGGTTACTGTTACGCTCTGCACAGTGGATGAGGACTAGGCAGCTCTTGTTGGTTACTGTTACGCTCTGCACAGTGGATGAGGACTAGGCAGCTCTTGTTGGTTACTGTTACGCTCTGCACAGTGGATGAGGACTAGGCAGCTCTTGTTGGTTACTGTTAAGCTCTGCACAGTGGATGAGGACTAGGCAGCTCTTGTTGGTTACTGTTAAGCTCTGCACAGTGGATGAGGACTAGGCAGCTCTTGTTGGTTACAGTTACACTCTGCACAGTGGATGAGGACTAGGCAGCTCTTGTTGGTTACTGTTACGCTCTGCACAGTGGATGAGGACTAGGCAGCTCTTGTTGGTTACTGTTAAGCTCTGCACAGTGGATGAGGACTAGGCAGCTCTTGTTGGTTACTGTTACGCTCTGCACAGTGGATGAGGACTTGGCAGCTCTTGTTGGTTACTGTTACGCTCTGCACAGTGGATGAGGACTAGGCAGCTCTTGTTGGTTACTGTTACACTCTGCAGAGTGGATGAGGACTAGGCAGCTCTTGTTGGTTACTGTTACGCTCTGCACAGTGGATGAGGACTAGGCAGCTCTTGTTGGTTACTGTTAAGCTCTGCACAGTGGATGAGGACTAGGCAGCTCTTGTTGGTTACTGTTACACTCTGCACAGTGGATGAGGACTAGGCAGCGCTTGTTGGTTACAGTTACACTCTGCACAGTGGATGAGGACTAGGCAGCTCTTGTTGGTTACTGTTACACTCTGCACAGTGGATGAGGACTAGGCAGCTCTTGTAGGTTACTGTTACACTGCACAGTGGATGAGGACTAGGCAGCTCTTGTTGGTTACTGTTACACTCTGCACAGTGGATGAGGACTAGGCAGCTCTTGTTGGTTACTGTTACACTATGCACAGTGGATGAGGACTAGGCAGCTCTTGTTGGTTACTGTTACACTCTGCACAGTGGATGAGGACTAGGCAGCTCTTGTTGGTTACTGTTACACTGCACAGTGGATGAGGACTAGGCAGCTCTTGTTGGTTACTGTTACACTCTGCACAGTGGATGAGGACTAGGCAGCTCTTGTTGGTTACTGTTACGCTCTGCACAGTGGATGAGGACTAGGCAGCTCTTGTTGGTTACTGTTACGCTCTGCACAGTGGATGAGGACTAGGCAGCTCTTGTTGGTTACTGTTACACTCTGCACAGTGGATGAGGACTAGGCAGCTCTTGTGGGTTACTGTTACACTCTGCACAGTGGATGAGGACTTGGCAGCTCTTGTTGGTTACTGTTACACTCTGCACAGTGGATGAGGACTAGGCAGCTCTTGTTGGTTACTGTTACACTCTGCACAGTGGATGAGGACTAGGCAGCTCTTGTTGGTTAATGTTACACTCTGCACAGTGGATGAGGACTAGGCAGCTCTTGTTGGTTACTGTTACATTCTGCACAGTGAATGAGGACTAGGCAGCTCTTGTTGGTTACTGTTACACTCTGCACAGTGGATGAGGACTTGGCAGCTCTTGTTGGTTACTGTTACACTCTGCACAGTGGATGAGGACTAGGCAGCTCTTGTTGGTTACTGTTACACTCTGCACAGTGGATGAGGACTAGGCAGCTCTTGTTGGTTAATGTTACACTCTGCACAGTGGATGAGGACTAGGCAGCTCTTGTTGGTTACTGTTACACTCTGCACAGTGAATGAGGACTAGGCAGCTCTTGTTGGTTACTGTTACACTCTGCACAGTGGATGATGACTAGGCAGCTCTTGTTGGTTACTGTTACACTCTGCACAGTGGATGAGGACGAGGCAGCTCTTGTTGGTTACTGTTACACTCTGCACAGTGGATGAGGACTAGGCAGCTCTTGTTGGTTACTGTTACACTCTGCACAGTGGATGAGGACTTGGCAGCTCTTGTTGGTTACTGTTACACTCTGCACAGTGGATGAGGACTAGGCAGCTCTTGTTGGTTACTGTTACACTCTGCACAGTGGATGAGGACTAGGCAGCTCTTGTTGGTTACTGTTACACTCTGCACAGTGGATGAGGACTAGGCAGCTCTTGTTGGTTACTGTTACGCTCTGCACAGTGGATGAGGACTAGGCAGCTCTTGTTGGTTACTGATACACTCTGCAGAGTGGATGAGGACTAGGCAGCTCTTGTTGGTTACTGTTACGCTCTGCACAGTGGATGAGGACTAGGCAGCTCTTGTTGGTTACTGTTACACTCTGCACAGTGGATGAGGACTAGGCAGCTCTTGTTGGTTACTGTTACGCTCTGCACAGTGGATGAGGACTAGGCAGCTCTTGTTGGTTACTGTTACGCTCTGCACAGTGGATGAGGACTAGGCAGCTCTTGTTGGTTACTGTTACGCTCTGCACAGTGGATGAGGACTAGGCAGCTCTTGTTGGTTACTGTTAAGCTCTGCACAGTGGATGAGGACTAGGCAGCTCTTGTTGGTTACTGTTAAGCTCTGCACAGTGGATGAGGACTAGGCAGCTCTTGTTGGTTACTGTTACACTCTGCACAGTGGATGAGGACTAGGCAGCTCTTGTTGGTTACTGTTACACTCTGCACAGTGGATGAGGACTAGGCAGCTCTTGTTGGTTACTGTTACACTGCACAGTGGATGAGGACTAGGCAGCTCTTGTTGGTTACTGTTACACTCTGCACAGTGGATGAGGACTAGGCAGCTCTTGTTGGTTACTGTTACACTATGCACAGTGGATGAGGACTAGGCAGCTCTTGTTGGTTACTGTTACACTCTGCACAGTGGATGAGGACTAGGCAGCTCTTGTTGGTTACTGTTACACTGCACAGTGGATGAGGACTAGGCAGCTCTTGTTGGTTACTGTTACACTCTGCACAGTGGATGAGGACTAGGCAGCTCTTGTTGGTTACTATTACGCTCTGCACAGTGGATGAGGACTAGGCAGCTCTTGTTGGTTACTGTTACGCTCTGCACAGTGGATGAGGACTAGGCAGCTCTTGTTGGTTACTGTTACACTCTGCACAGTGGATGAGGACTAGGCAGCTCTTGTGGGTTACTGTTACACTCTGCACAGTGGATGAGGACTTGGCAGCTCTTGTTGGTTACTGTTACACTCTGCACAGTGGATGAGGACTAGGCAGCTCTTGTTGGTTACTGTTACACTCTGCACAGTGGATGAGGACTAGGCAGCTCTTGTTGGTTAATGTTACACTCTGCACAGTGGATGAGGACTAGGCAGCTCTTGTTGGTTACTGTTACACTCTGCACAGTGAATGAGGACTAGGCAGCTCTTGTTGGTTACTGTTACACTCTGCACAGTGGATGAGGACTTGGCAGCTCTTGTTGGTTACTGTTACACTCTGCACAGTGGATGAGGACTAGGCAGCTCTTGTTGGTTACTGTTACACTCTGCACAGTGGATGAGGACTAGGCAGCTCTTGTTGGTTAATGTTACACTCTGCACAGTGGATGAGGACTAGGCAGCTCTTGTTGGTTACTGTTACACTCTGCACAGTGAATGAGGACTAGGCAGCTCTTGTTGGTTACTGTTACACTCTGCACAGTGGATGATGACTAGGCAGCTCTTGTTGGTTACTGTTACACTCTGCACAGTGGATGAGGACGAGGCAGCTCTTGTTGGTTACTGTTACACTCTGCACAGTGGATGAGGACTAGGCAGCTCTTGTTGGTTACTGTTACACTCTGCACAGTGGATGAGGACTTGGCAGCTCTTGTTGGTTACTGTTACACTCTGCACAGTGGATGAGGACTAGGCAGCTCTTGTTGGTTACTGTTACACTCTGCACAGTGGATGAGGACTAGGCAGCTCTTGTTGGTTACTGTTACACTCTGCACAGTGGATGAGGACTAGGCAGCTCTTGTTGGTTACTGTTACGCTCTGCACAGTGGATGAGGACTAGGCAGCTCTTGTTGGTTA
Source organism: Coregonus lavaretus (assembly GCF_964263955.1). Lineage (NCBI taxonomy): Eukaryota > Metazoa > Chordata > Actinopteri > Salmoniformes > Salmonidae > Coregonus > Coregonus lavaretus. Next base: position 72,402 of record NW_028163208.1, on the reverse strand, counting down.
CTGATACACTCTGCAGAGTGGATGAGGACTAGGCAGCTCTTGTTGGTTACTGTTACGCTCTGCACAGTGGATGAGGACTAGGCAGCTCTTGTTGGTTACTGTTACACTCTGCACAGTGGATGAGGACTAGGCAGCTCTTGTTGGTTACTGTTACGCTCTGCACAGTGGATGAGGACTAGGCAGCTCTTGTTGGTTACTGTTACGCTCTGCACAGTGGATGAGGACTAGGCAGCTCTTGTTGGTTACTGTTACGCTCTGCACAGTGGATGAGGACTAGGCAGCTCTTGTTGGTTACTGTTAAGCTCTGCACAGTGGATGAGGACTAGGCAGCTCTTGTTGGTTACTGTTAAGCTCTGCACAGTGGATGAGGACTAGGCAGCTCTTGTTGGTTACTGTTACACTCTGCAGAGTGGATGAGGACTAGGCAGCTCTTGTTGGTTACTGTTACGCTCTGCACAGTGGATGAGGACTAGGCAGCTCTTGTTGGTTACTGTTACACTCTGCACAGTGGATGATGACTAGGCAGCTCTTGTTGGTTACTGTTACACTCTGCACAGTGGATGAGGACTAGGCAGCTCTTGTTGGTTACTGTTACACTCTGCACAGTGGATGAGGACTAGGCAGCTCTTGTTGGTTACTGTTACACTCTGCACAGTGGATGAGGACTAGGCAGCTCTTGTTGGTTACTGTTACACTCTGCACAGTGGATGAGGACTAGGCAGCTCTTGTTGGTTACTGTTACACTCTGCACAGTGGATGAGGACTAGGCAGCTCTTGTTGGTTACTGTTACGCTCTGCACAGTGGATGAGGACTAGGCAGCTCTTGTTGGTTACTGATACACTCTGCAGAGTGGATGAGGACTAGGCAGCTCTTGTTGGTTACTGTTACACTCTGCACAGTGGATGAGGACTAGGCAGCTCTTGTTCGTTACTGTTACGCTCTGCACAGTGGATGAGGACTAGGCAGCTCTTGTTGGTTACTGTTACGCTCTGCACAGTGGATGAGGACTAGGCAGCTCTTGTTGGTTACTGTTACGCTCTGCACAGTGGATGAGGACTAGGCAGCTCTTGTTGGTTACTGTTACGCTCTGCACAGTGGATGAGGACTAGGCAGCTCTTGTTGGTTACTGTTAAGCTCTGCACAGTGGATGAGGACTAGGCAGCTCTTGTTGGTTACTGTTAAGCTCTGCACAGTGGATGAGGACTAGGCAGCTCTTGTTGGTTACAGTTACACTCTGCACAGTGGATGAGGACTAGGCAGCTCTTGTTGGTTACTGTTACGCTCTGCACAGTGGATGAGGACTAGGCAGCTCTTGTTGGTTACTGTTAAGCTCTGCACAGTGGATGAGGACTAGGCAGCTCTTGTTGGTTACTGTTACGCTCTGCACAGTGGATGAGGACTTGGCAGCTCTTGTTGGTTACTGTTACGCTCTGCACAGTGGATGAGGACTAGGCAGCTCTTGTTGGTTACTGTTACACTCTGCAGAGTTGATGAGGACTAGGCAGCTCTTGTTGGTTACTGTTACGCTCTGCACAGTGGATGAGGACTAGGCAGCTCTTGTTGGTTACTGTTAAGTTCTGCACAGTGGATGAGGACTAGGCAGCTCTTGTTGGTTACTGTTACACTCTGCACAGTGGATGAGGACTAGGCAGCGCTTGTTGGTTACAGTTACACTCTGCACAGTGGATGAGGACTAGGCAGCTCTTGTTGGTTACTGTTACACTCTGCACAGTGGATGAGGACTAGGCAGCTCTTGTTGGTTACTGTTACACTGCACAGTGGATGAGGACTAGGCAGCTCTTGTTGGTTACTGTTACACTCTGCACAGTGGATGAGGACTAGGCAGCTCTTGTTGGTTACTGTTACACTATGCACAGTGGATGAGGACTAGGCAGCTCTTGTTGGTTACTGTTACACTCTGCACAGTGGATGAGGACTAGGCAGCTCTTGTTGGTTACTGTTACACTGCACAGTGGATGAGGACTAGGCAGCTCTTGTTGGTTACTGTTACACTCTGCACAGTGGATGAGGACTAGGCAGCTCTTGTTGGTTACTGTTACGCTCTGCACAGTGGATGAGGACTAGGCAGCTCTTGTTGGTTACTGTTACGCTCTGCACAGTGGATGAGGACTAGGCAGCTCTTGTTGTTTACTGTTACACTCTGCACAGTGGATGAGGACTAGGCAGCTCTTGTGGGTTACTGTTACACTCTGCACAGTGGATGAGGACTTGGCAGCTCTTGTTGGTTACTGTTACACTCTGCACAGTGGATGAGGACTAGGCAGCTCTTGTTGGTTACTGTTACACTCTGCACAGTGGATGAGGACTAGGCAGCTCTTGTTGGTTAATGTTACACTCTGCACAGTGGATGAGGACTAGGCAGCTCTTGTTGGTTACTGTTACACTCTGCACAGTGAATGAGGACTAGGCAGCTCTTGTTGGTTACTGTTACACTCTGCACAGTGGATGAGGACTTGGCAGCTCTTGTTGGTTACTGTTACACTCTGCACAGTGGATGAGGACTAGGCAGCTCTTGATGGTTACTGTTACACTCTGCACAGTGGATGAGGACTAGGCAGCTCTTGTTGGTTACTGTTACACTCTGCACAGTGGATGAGGACTTGGCAGCTCTTGTTGGTTACTGTTACACTCTGCACAGTGGATGAGGACTAGGCAGCTCTTGTTGGTTACTGTTACACTCTGCACAGTGGATGAGGACTAGGCAGCTCTTGTTGGTTAATGTTACACTCTGCACAGTGGATGAGGACTAGGCAGCTCTTGTTGGTTACTGTTACACTCTGCACAGTGAATGAGGACTAGGCAGCTCTTGTTGGTTACTGTTACACTCTGCACAGTGGATGAGGACTTGGCAGCTCTTGTTGGTTACTGTTACACTCTGCACAGTGGATGAGGACTAGGCAGCTCTTGTTGGTTACTGTTACACTCTGCACAGTGGATGAGGACTAGGCAGCTCTTGTTGGTTACTGTTACACTCTGCACAGTGGATGAGGACTTGGCAGCTCTTGTTGGTTACTGTTACACTCTGCACAGTGGATGAGGACTAGGCAGCTCTTGTTGGTTACTGTTACACTCTGCACAGTGGATGAGGACTAGGCAGCTCTTGTTGGTTAATGTTACACTCTGCACAGTGGATGAGGACTAGGCAGCTCTTGTTGGTTACTGTTACACTCTGCACAGTGAATGAGGACTAGGCAGCTCTTGTTGGTTACTGTTACACTCTGCACAGTGGATGAGGACTTGGCAGCTCTTGTTGGTTACTGTTACACTCTGCACAGTGGATGAGGACTAGGCAGCTCTTGTTGGTTACTGTTACACTCTGCACAGTGGATGAGGACTAGGCAGCTCTTGTTGGTTAATGTTACACTCTGCACAGTGGATGAGGACTAGGCAGCTCTTGTTGGTTACTGTTACACTCTGCACAGTGAATGAGGACTAGGCAGCTCTTGTTGGTTACTGTTACACTCTGCACGGTGTATGAGGACTAGGCAGCTCTTGTTGGTTACTGTTACACTCTGCACAGTGGATGATGACTAGGCAGCTCTTGTTGGTTACTGTTACACTCTGCACAGTGAATGAGGACGAGGCAGCTCTTGTTGGTTACTTTTACACTCTGCACAGTGGATGAGGACTAGGCAGCTCTTGTTGGTTACTGTTACACTCTGCACAGTGGATGAGGACTTGGCAGCTCTTGTTGGTTACTGTTACACTCTGCACAGTGGATGAGGACTAGGCAGCTCTTGTTGGTTACTGTTACACTCTGCACAGTGGATGAGGACTAGGCAGCTCTTGTTGGTTACTGTTACACTCTGCACAGTGGATGAGGACTAGGCAGCTCTTGTTGGTTACTGTTACGCTCTGCACAGTGGATGAGGACTAGGCAGCTCTTGTTGGTTACTGTTACGCTCTGCACAGTGGATGAGGACTAGGCAGCTCTTGTTGGTTACTGTTACGCTCTGCACAGTGGATGAGGACTAGGCAGCTCTTGTTGGTTACTGATACGCTCTGCAGAGTGGATGAGGACTAGGCAGCTCTTGTTGGTTACTGTTACGCTCTGCACAGTGGATGAGGACTAGGCAGCTCTTGTTGGTTACTGTTACACTCTGCACAGTGGATGAGGACTAGGCAGCTCTTGTTGGTTACTGTTACGCTCTGCACAGTGGATGAGGACTAGGCAGCTCTTGTTGGTTACTGTTACGCTCTGCACAGTGGATGAGGACTAGGCAGCTCTTGTTGGTTACTGTTACGCTCTGCACAGTGGATGAGGACTAGGCAGCTCTTGTTGGTTACTGTTAAGCTCTGCACAGTGGATGAGGACTAGGCAGCTCTTGTTGGTTACTGTTAAGCTCTGCACAGTGGATGAGGACTAGGCAGCTCTTGTTGGTTACTGTTACGCTCTGCACAGTGGATGAGGACTAGGCAGCTCTTGTTGGTTACTGTTACACTCTGCACAGTGGATGATGACTAGGCAGCTCTTGTTGGTTACTGTTACACTCTGCACAGTGGATGAGGACTAGGCAGCTCTTGTTGGTTACTGTTACACTCTGCACAGTGGATGAGGACTAGGCAGCTCTTGTTGGTTACTGTTACACTCTGCACAGTGGATGAGGACTAGGCAGCTCTTGTTGGTTACTGTTACACTCTGCACAGTGGATGAGGACTAGGCAGCTCTTGTTGGTTACTGTTACACTCTGCACAGTGGATGAGGACTAGGCAGCTCTTGTTGGTTACTGTTACGCTCTGAACAGTGGATGAGGACTAGGCAGCTCTTGTTGGTTACTGATACACTCTGCAGAGTGGATGAGGACTAGGCAGCTCTTGTTGGTTACTGTTACGCTCTGCACAGTGGATGAGGACTAGGCAGCTCTTGTTGGTTACTGTTACGCTCTGCACAGTGGATGAGGACTAGGCAGCTCTTGTTGGTTACTGTTACGCTCTGCACAGTGGATGAGGACTAGGCAGCTCTTGTTGGTTACTGTTACGCTCTGCACAGTGGATGAGGACTAGGCAGCTCTTGTTGGTTACTGTTATGCTCTGCACAGTGGATGAGGACTAGGCAGCTCTTGTTGGTTACTGTTAAGCTCTGCACAGTGGATGAGGACTAGGCAGCTCTTGTTGGTTACTGTTAAGCTCTGCACAGTGGATGAGGACTAGGCAGCTCTTGTTGGTTACAGTTACACTCTGCACAGTGGATGAGGACTAGGCAGCTCTTGTTGGTTACTGTTACGCTCTGCACAGTGGATGAGGACTAGGCAGCTCTTGTTGGTTACTGTTAAGCTCTGCACAGTGGATGAGGACTAGGCAGCTCTTGTTGGTTACTGTTACGCTCTGCACAGTGGATGAGGACTTGGCAGCTCTTGTTGGTTACTGTTACGCTCTGCACAGTGGATGAGGACTAGGCAGCTCTTGTTGGTTACTGTTACACTCTGCAGAGTGGATGAGGACTAGGCAGCTCTTGTTGGTTACTGTTACGCTCTGCACAGTGGATGAGGACTAGGCAGCTCTTGTTGGTTACTGTTAAGTTCTGCACAGTGGATGAGGACTAGGCAGCTCTTGTTGGTTACTGTTACACTCTGCACAGTGGATGAGGACTAGGCAGCGCTTGTTGGTTACAGTTACACTCTGCACAGTGGATGAGGACTAGGCAGCTCTTGTTGGTTACTGTTACACTCTGCACAGTGGATGAGGACTAGGCAGCTCTTGTTGGTTACTGTTACACTGCACAGTGGATGAGGACTAGGCAGCTCTTGTTGGTTACTGTTACACTCTGCACAGTGGATGAGGACTAGGCAGCTCTTGTTGGTTACTGTTACACTATGCACAGTGGATGAGGACTAGGCAGCTCTTGTTGGTTACTGTTACACTCTGCACAGTGGATGAGGACTAGGCAGCTCTTGTTGGTTACTGTTACACTGCACAGTGGATGAGGACTAGGCAGCTCTTGTTGGTTACTGTTACACTCTGCACAGTGGATGAGGACTAGGCAGCTCTTGTTGGTTACTGTTACGCTCTGCACAGTGGATGAGGACTAGGCAGCTCTTGTTGGTTACTGTTACGCTCTGCACAGTGGATGAGGACTAGGCAGCTCTTGTTGGTTACTGTTACACTCTGCACAGTGGATGAGGACTAGGCAGCTCTTGTGGGTTACTGTTACACTCTGCACAGTGGATGAGGACTTGGCAGCTCTTGTTGGTTACTGTTACACTCTGCACAGTGGATGAGGACTAGGCAGCTCTTGTTGGTTACTGTTACACTCTGCACAGTGGATGAGGACTAGGCAGCTCTTGTTGGTTAATGTTACACTCTGCACAGTGGATGAGGACTAGGCAGCTCTTGTTGGTTACTGTTACACTCTGCACAGTGAATGAGGACTAGGCAGCTCTTGTTGGTTACTGTTACACTCTGCACAGTGGATGAGGACTTGGCAGCTCTTGTTGGTTACTGTTACGCTCTGCACAGTGGATGAGGACTAGGCAGCTCTTGTTGGTTACTGTTAAGCTCTGCACAGTGGATGAGGACTAGGCAGCTCTTGTTGGTTACTGTTAAGCTCTGCACAGTGGATGAGGACTAGGCAGCTCTTGTTGGTTACTGTTACACTCTGCAGAGTGGATGAGGACTAGGCAGCTCTTGTTGGTTACTGTTACGCTCTGCACAGTGGATGAGGACTAGGCAGCTCTTGTTGGTTACTGTTACACTCTGCACAGTGGATGATGACTAGGCAGCTCTTGTTGGTTACTGTTACACTCTGCACAGTGGATGAGGACTAGGCAGCTCTTGTTGGTTACTGTTACACTCTGCACAGTGGATGAGGACTAGGCAGCTCTTGTTGGTTACTGTTACACTCTGCACAGTGGATGAGGACTAGGCAGCTCTTGTTGGTTACTGTTACACTCTGCACAGTGGATGAGGACTAGGCAGCTCTTGTTGGTTACTGTTACACTCTGCACAGTGGATGAGGACTAGGCAGCTCTTGTTGGTTACTGTTACGCTCTGCACAGTGGATGAGGACTAGGCAGCTCTTGTTGGTTACTGATACACTCTGCAGAGTGGATGAGGACTAGGCAGCTCTTGTTGGTTACTGTTACACTCTGCACAGTGGATGAGGACTAGGCAGCTCTTGTTGGTTACTGTTACGCTCTGCACAGTGGATGAGGACTAGGCAGCTCTTGTTGGTTACTGTTACGCTCTGCACAGTGGATGAGGACTAGGCAGCTCTTGTTGGTTACTGTTACGCTCTGCACAGTGGATGAGGACTAGGCAGCTCTTGTTGGTTACTGTTACGCTCTGCACAGTGGATGAGGACTAGGCAGCTCTTGTTGGTTACTGTTAAGCTCTGCACAGTGGATGAGGACTAGGCAGCTCTTGTTGGTTACTGTTAAGCTCTGCACAGTGGATGAGGACTAGGCAGCTCTTGTTGGTTACAGTTACACTCTGCACAGTGGATGAGGACTAGGCAGCTCTTGTTGGTTACTGTTACGCTCTGCACAGTGGATGAGGACTAGGCAGCTCTTGTTGGTTACTGTTAAGCTCTGCACAGTGGATGAGGACTAGGCAGCTCTTGTTGGTTACTGTTACGCTCTGCACAGTGGATGAGGACTTGGCAGCTCTTGTTGGTTACTGTTACGCTCTGCACAGTGGATGAGGACTAGGCAGCTCTTGTTGGTTACTGTTACACTCTGCAGAGTTGATGAGGACTAGGCAGCTCTTGTTGGTTACTGTTACGCTCTGCACAGTGGATGAGGACTAGGCAGCTCTTGTTGGTTACTGTTAAGTTCTGCACAGTGGATGAGGACTAGGCAGCTCTTGTTGGTTACTGTTACACTCTGCACAGTGGATGAGGACTAGGCAGCGCTTGTTGGTTACAGTTACACTCTGCACAGTGGATGAGGACTAGGCAGCTCTTGTTGGTTACTGTTACACTCTGCACAGTGGATGAGGACTAGGCAGCTCTTGTTGGTTACTGTTACACTATGCACAGTGGATGAGGACTAGGCAGCTCTTGTTGGTTACTGTTACACTCTGCACAGTGGATGAGGACTAGGCAGCTCTTGTTGGTTACTGTTACACTATGCACAGTGGATGAGGACTAGGCAGCTCTTGTTGGTTACTGTTACACTCTGCACAGTGGATGAGGACTAGGCAGCTCTTGTTGGTTACTGTTACACTGCACAGTGGATGAGGACTAGGCAGCTCTTGTTGGTTACTGTTACACTCTGCACAGTGGATGAGGACTAGGCAGCTCTTGTTGGTTACTGTTACGCTCTGCACAGTGGATGAGGACTAGGCAGCTCTTGTTGGTTACTGTTACGCTCTGCACAGTGGATGAGGACTAGGCAGCTCTTGTTGTTTACTGTTACACTCTGCACAGTGGATGAGGACTAGGCAGCTCTTGTGGGTTACTGTTACACTCTGCACAGTGGATGAGGACTTGGCAGCTCTTGTTGGTTACTGTTACACTCTGCACAGTGGATGAGGACTAGGCAGCTCTTGTTGGTTACTGTTACACTCTGCACAGTGGATGAGGACTAGGCAGCTCTTGTTGGTTAATGTTACACTCTGCACAGTGGATGAGGACTAGGCAGCTCTTGTTGGTTACTGTTACACTCTGCACAGTGAATGAGGACTAGGCAGCTCTTGTTGGTTACTGTTACACTCTGCACAGTGGATGAGGACTTGGCAGCTCTTGTTGGTTACTGTTACACTCTGCACAGTGGATGAGGACTAGGAAGCTCTTGATGGTTACTGTTACACTCTGCACAGTGGATGAGGACTAGGCAGCTCTTGTTGGTTACTGTTACACTCTGCACAGTGGATGAGGACTTGGCAGCTCTTGTTGGTTACTGTTACACTCTGCACAGTGGATGAGGACTGGCAGCTCTTGTTGGTTACTGTTACACTCTGCACAGTGGATGAGGACTAGGCAGCTCTTGTTGGTTAATGTTACACTCTGCACAGTGGATGAGGACTAGGCAGCTCTTGTTGGTTACTGTTACACTCTGCACAGTGAATGAGGACTAGGCAGCTCTTGTTGGTTACTGTTACACTCTGCACAGTGGATGAGGACTTGGCAGCTCTTGTTGGTTACTGTTACACTCTGCACAGTGGATGAGGACTAGGCAGCTCTTGTTGGTTACTGTTACACTCTGCACAGTGGATGAGGACTAGGCAGCTCTTGTTGGTTACTGTTACACTCTGCACAGTGGATGAGGACTTGGCAGCTCTTGTTGGTTACTGTTACACTCTGCACAGTGGATGAGGACTAGGCAGCTCTTGTTGGTTACTGTTACACTCTGCACAGTGGATGAGGACTAGGCAGCTCTTGTTGGTTAATGTTACACTCTGCACAGTGGATGAGGACTAGGCAGCTCTTGTTGGTTACTGTTACACTCTGCACAGTGAATGAGGACTAGGCAGCTCTTGTTGGTTACTGTTACACTCTGCACAGTGGATGAGGACTTGGCAGCTCTTGTTGGTTACTGTTACACTCTGCACAGTGGATGAGGACTAGGCAGCTCTTGTTGGTTACTGTTACACTCTGCACAGTGGATGAGGACTAGGCAGCTCTTGTTGGTTAATGTTACACTCTGCACAGTGGATGAGGACTAGGCAGCTCTTGTTGGTTACTGTTACACTCTGCACAGTGAATGAGGACTAGGCAGCTCTTGTTGGTTACTGTTACACTCTGCACAGTGGATGAGGACTAGGCAGCTCTTGTTGGTTACTGTTACACTCTGCACAGTGGATGATGACTAGGCAGCTCTTGTTGGTTACTGTTACACTCTGCACAGTGAATGAGGACGAGGCAGCTCTTGTTGGTTACTTTTACACTCTGCACAGTGGATGAGGACTAGGCAGCTCTTGTTGGTTACTGTTACACTCTGCACAGTGGATGAGGACTTGGCAGCTCTTGTTGGTTACTGTTACACTCTGCACAGTGGATGAGGACTAGGCAGCTCTTGTTGGTTACTGTTACACTCTGCACAGTGGATGAGGACTAGGCAGCTCTTGTTGGTTACTGTTACACTCTGCACAGTGGATGAGGACTAGGCAGCTCTTGTTGGTTACTGTTACGCTCTGCACAGTGGATGAGGACTAGGCAGCTCTTGTTGGTTACTGATACACTCTGCAGAGTGGATGAGGACTAGGCAGCTCTTGTTGGTTACTGTTACGCTCTGCACAGTGGATGAGGACTAGGCAGCTCTTGTTGGTTACTGTTACACTCTGCACAGTGGATGAGGACTAGGCAGCTCTTGTTGGTTACTGTTACGCTCTGCACAGTGGATGAGGACTAGGCAGCTCTTGTTGGTTACTGTTACGCTCTGCACAGTGGATGAGGACTAGGCAGCTCTTGTTGGTTACTGTTACGCTCTGCACAGTGGATGAGGACTAGGCAGCTCTTGTTGGTTACTGTTAAGCTCTGCACAGTGGATGAGGACTAGGCAGCTCTTGTTGGTTACTGTTAAGCTCTGCACAGTGGATGAGGACTAGGCAGCTCTTGTTGGTTACTGTTACGCTCTGCACAGTGGATGAGGACTAGGCAGCTCTTGTTGGTTACTGTTACACTCTGCACAGTGGATGATGACTAGGCAGCTCTTGTTGGTTACTGTTACACTCTGCACAGTGGATGAGGACTAGGCAGCTCTTGTTGGTTACTGTTACACTCTGCACAGTGGATGAGGACTAGGCAGCTCTTGTTGGTTACTGTTACACTCTGCACAGTGGATGAGGACTAGGCAGCTCTTGTTGGTTACTGTTACACTCTGCACAGTGGATGAGGACTAGGCAGCTCTTGTTGGTTACTGTTACACTCTGCACAGTGGATGAGGACTAGGCAGCTCTTGTTGGTTACTGTTACGCTCTGAACAGTGGATGAGGACTAGGCAGCTCTTGTTGGTTACTGATACACTCTGCAGAGTGGATGAGGACTAGGCAGCTCTTGTTGGTTACTGTTACGCTCTGCACAGTGGATGAGGACTAGGCAGCTCTTTTTGGTTACTGTTACGCTCTGCACAGTGGATGAGGACTAGGCAGCTCTTGTTGGTTACTGTTACGCTCTGCACAGTGGATGAGGACTAGGCAGCTCTTGTTGGTTACTGTTACGCTCTGCACAGTGGATGAGGACTAGGCAGCTCTTGTTGGTTACTGTTATGCTCTGCACAGTGGATGAGGACTAGGCAGCTCTTGTTGGTTACTGTTAAGCTCTGCACAGTGGATGAGGACTAGGCAGCTCTTGTTGGTTACTGTTAAGCTCTGCACAGTGGATGAGGACTAGGCAGCTCTTGTTGGTTACAGTTACACTCTGCACAGTGGATGAGGACTTGGCAGCTCTTGTTGGTTACTGTTACGCTCTGCACAGTGGATGAGGACTAGGCAGCTCTTGTTGGTTACTGTTAAGCTCTGCACAGTGGATGAGGACTAGGCAGCTCTTGTTGGTTACTGTTACGCTCTGCACAGTGGATGAGGACTTGGCAGCTCTTGTTGGTTACTGTTACGCTCTGCACAGTGGATGAGGACTAGGCAGCTCTTGTTGGTTACTGTTACACTCTGCAGAGTGGATGAGGACTAGGCAGCTCTTGTTGGTTACTGTTACGCTCTGCACAGTGGATGAGGACTAGGCAGCTCTTGTTGGTTACTGTTAAGTTCTGCACAGTGGATGAGGACTAGGCAGCTCTTGTTGGTTACTGTTACACTCTGCACAGTGGATGAGGACTAGGCAGCGCTTGTTGGTTACAGTTACACTCTGCACAGTGGATGAGGACTAGGCAGCTCTTGTTGGTTACTGTTACACTCTGCACAGTGGATGAGGACTAGGCAGCTCTTGTTGGTTACTGTTACACTGCACAGTGGATGAGGACTAGGCAGCTCTTGTTGGTTACTGTTACACTCTGCACAGTGGATGAGGACTAGGCAGCTCTTGTTGGTTACTGTTACACTATGCACAGTGGATGAGGACTAGGCAGCTCTTGTTGGTTACTGTTACACTCTGCACAGTGGATGAGGACTAGGCAGCTCTTGTTGGTTACTGTTACACTGCACAGTGGATGAGGACTAGGCAGCTCTTGTTGGTTACTGTTACACTCTGCACAGTGGATGAGGACTAGGCAGCTCTTGTTGGTTACTGTTACGCTCTGCACAGTGGATGAGGACTAGGCAGCTCTTGTTGGTTACTGTTACGCTCTGCACAGTGGATGAGGACTAGGCAGCTCTTGTTGGTTACTGTTACACTCTGCACAGTGGATGAGGACTAGGCAGCTCTTGTGGGTTACTGTTACACTCTGCACAGTGGATGAGGACTTGGCAGCTCTTGTTGGTTACTGTTACACTCTGCACAGTGGATGAGGACTAGGCAGCTCTTGTTGGTTACTGTTACACTCTGCACAGTGGATGAGGACTAGGCAGCTCTTGTTGGTTAATGTTACACTCTGCACAGTGGATGAGGACTAGGCAGCTCTTGTTGGTTACTGTTACACTCTGCACAGTGAATGAGGACTAGGCAGCTCTTGTTGGTTACTGTTACACTCTGCACAGTGGATGAGGACTTGGCAGCTCTTGTTGGTTACTGTTACACTCTGCACAGTGGATGAGGACTAGGCAGCTCTTGTTGGTTACTGTTACACTCTGCACAGTGGATGAGGACTAGGCAGCTCTTGTTGGTTACTGTTACACTCTGCACAGTGGATGAGGACTTGGCAGCTCTTGTTGGTTACTGTTACACTCTGCACAGTGGATGAGGACTAGGCAGCTCTTGTTGGTTACTGTTACACTCTGCACAGTGGATGAGGACTAGGCAGCTCTTGTTGGTTACTGTTACACTCTGCACAGTGAATGAGGACTAGGCAGCTCTTGTTGGTTACTGTTACACTCTGCACAGTGGATGAGGACTTGGCAGCTATTGTTGGTTACTGTTACACTCTGCACAGTGGATGAGGACTAGGCAGCTCTTGTTGGTTACTGTTACACTCTGCACAGTGGATGAGGACTAGGCAGCTCTTTTTGGTTAATGTTACACTCTGCACAGTGGATGAGGACTAGGCAGCTCTTGTTGGTTACTGTTACACTCTGCACAGTGAATGAGGACTAGGCAGCTCTTGTTGGTTACTGTTACACTCTGCACAGTGGATGAGGACTAGGCAGCTCTTGTTGGTTACTGTTACACTCTGCACAGTGGATGAGGACTAGGCAGCTCTTGTTGGTTACTGTTACACTCTGCACAGTGAATGAGGACTAGGCAGCTCTTGTTGGTTACTGTTACACTCTGCACAGTGGATGAGGACTTGGCAGCTCTTGTTGGTTACTGTTACACTCTGCACAGTGGATGAGGACTAGGCAGCTCTTGTTGGTTACTGTTACACTCTGCACAGTGGATGAGGACTAGGCAGCTCTTGTTGGTTAATGTTACACTCTGCACAGTGGATGAGGACTAGGCAGCTCTTGTTGGTTACTGTTACACTCTGCACAGTGAATGAGGACTAGGCAGCTCTTGTTGGTTACTGTTACACTCTGCACAGTGGATGAGGACTAGGCAGCTCTTGTTGGTTACTGTTACACTCTGCACAGTGGATGATGACTAGGCAGCTCTTGTTGGTTACTGTTACACTCTGCACAGTGAATGAGGACGAGGCAGCTCTTGTTGGTTACTTTTACACTCTGCACAGTGGATGAGGACTAGGCAGCTCTTGTTGGTTACTGTTACACTCTGCACAGTGGATGAGGACTAGGCAGCTCTTGTTGGTTACTGTTACACTCTGCACAGTGGATGAGGACTAGGCAGCTCTTGTTGGTTACTGTTACACTCTGCACAGTGGATGAGGACTAGGCAGCTCTTGTTGGTTACTGTTACGCTCTGCACAGTGGATGAGGACTAGGCAGCTCTTGTTGGTTACTGATACACTCTGCAGAGTGGATGAGGACTAGGCAGCTCTTGTTGGTTACTGTTACGCTCTGCACAGTGGATGAGGACTAGGCAGCTCTTGTTGGTTACTGTTACACTCTGCACAGTGGATGAGGACTAGGCAGCTCTTGTTGGTTACTGTTACGCTCTGCACAGTGGATGAGGACTAGGCAGCTCTTGTTGGTTACTGTTACGCTCTGCACAGTGGATGAGGACTAGGCAGCTCTTGTTGGTTACTGTTACGCTCTGCACAGTGGATGAGGACTAGGCAGCTCTTGTTGGTTACTGTTAAGCTCTGCACAGTGGATGAGGACTAGGCAGCTCTTGTTGGTTACTGTTAAGCTCTGCACAGTGGATGAGGACTAGGCAGCTCTTGTTGGTTACTGTTACGCTCTGCACAGTGGATGAGGACTAGGCAGCTCTTGTTGGTTACAGTTACACTCTGCACAGTGGATGAGGACTAGGCAGCTCTTGTTGGTTACTGTTACACTCTGCACAGTGGATGAGGACTTGGCAGCTCTTGTTGGTTACTGTTACACTCTGCACAGTGGATGAGGACTAGGCAGCTCTTGTTGGTTACTGTTACGCTCTGCAGAGTGGATGAGGACTAGGCAGCTCTTGTTGGTTACTGTTACGCTCTGCACAGTGGATGAGGACTAGGCAGCTCTTGTTGGTTACTGTTACGCTCTGCACAGTGGATGAGGACTAGGCAGCTCTTGTTGGTTACTGTTAAGCTCTGCACAGTGGATGAGGACTAGGCAGCTCTTGTTGGTTACTGTTACACTCTGCACAGTGGATGAGGACTAGGCAGCTCTTGTTGGTTACAGTTACACTCTGCACAGTGGATGAGGACTAGGCAGCTCTTGTTGGTTACTGTTACACTCTGCACAGTGGATGAGGACTAGGCAGCTCTTGTTGGTTACTGTTACGCTCTGCACAGTGGATGAGGACTTGGCAGCTCTTGTTGGTTACTGTTACGCTCTGCACAGTGGATGAGGACTAGGCAGCTCTTGTTGGTTACTGTTACGCTCTGCACAGTGGATGAGGACTAGGCAGCTCTTGTTGGTTACTGTTAAGCTCTGCACAGTGGATGAGGACTAGGCAGCTCTTGTTGGTTACTGTTAAGCTCTGCACAGTGGATGAGGACTAGGCAGCTCTTGTTGGTTACAGTTACACTCTGCACAGTGGATGAGGACTAGGCAGCTCTTGTTGGTTACTGTTACGCTCTGCACAGTGGATGAGGACTAGGCAGCTCTTGTTGGTTACTGTTACGCTCTGCACAGTGGATGAGGACTAGGCAGCTCTTGTTGGTTACTGTTACACTCTGCACAGTGGATGAGGACTAGGCAGCTCTTGTTGGTTAATGTTACACTCTGCACAGTGGATGAGGACTAGGCAGCTCTTGTTGGTTACTGTTACACTCTGCACAGTGAATGAGGACTAGGCAGCTCTTGTTGGTTACTGTTACACTCTGCACAGTGGATGAGGACTAGGCAGCTCTTGTTGGTTACTGTTACACTCTGCACAGTGGATGAGGACTAGGCAGCTCTTGTTGGTTACTGTTACACTCTGCACAGTGAATGAGGACTAGGCAGCTCTTGTTGGTTACTGTTACACTCTGCACAGTGGATGAGGACTTGGCAGCTCTTGTTGGTTACTGTTACACTCTGCACAGTGGATGAGGACTAGGCAGCTCTTGTTGGTTACTGTTACACTCTGCACAGTGGATGAGGACTAGGCAGCTCTTGTTGGTTAATGTTACACTCTGCACAGTGGATGAGGACTAGGCAGCTCTTGTTGGTTACTGTTAAACTCTGCACAGTGAATGAGGACTAGGCAGCTCTTGTTGGTTACTGTTACACTCTGCACAGTGGATGAGGACTAGGCAGCTCTTGTTGGTTACTGTTACACTCTGCACAGTGGATGATGACTAGGCAGCTCTTGTTGGTTACTGTTACACTCTGCACAGTGAATGAGGACGAGGCAGCTCTTGTTGGTTACTTTTACACTCTGCACAGTGGATGAGGACTAGGCAGCTCTTGTTGGTTACTGTTACACTCTGCACAGTGGATGAGGACTAGGCAGCTCTTGTTGGTTACTGTTACACTCTGCACAGTGGATGAGGACTAGGCAGCTCTTGTTGGTTACTGTTACACTCTGCACAGTGGATGAGGACTAGGCAGCTCTTGTTGGTTACTGTTACGCTCTGCACAGTGGATGAGGACTAGGCAGCTCTTGTTGGTTACTGATACACTCTGCAGAGTGGATGAGGACTAGGCAGCTCTTGTTGGTTACTGTTACGCTCTGCACAGTGGATGAGGACTAGGCAGCTCTTGTTGGTTACTGTTACACTCTGCACAGTGGTTGAGGACTAGGCAGCTCTTGTTGGTTACTGTTACGCTCTGCACAGTGGATGAGGACTAGGCAGCTCTTGTTGGTTACTGTTACGCTCTGCACAGTGGATGAGGACTAGGCAGCTCTTGTTGGTTACTGTTACGCTCTGCACAGTGGATGAGGACTAGGCAGCTCTTGTTGGTTACTGTTAAGCTCTGCACAGTGGATGAGGACTAGGCAGCTCTTGTTGGTTACTGTTAAGCTCTGCACAGTGGATGAGGACTAGGCAGCTCTTGTTGGTTACTGTTACGCTCTGCACAGTGGATGAGGACTAGGCAGCTCTTGTTGGTTACTGTTACACTCTGCACAGTGGATGAGGACTAGGCAGCTCTTGTTGGTTACAGTTACACTCTGCACAGTGGATGAGGACTAGGCAGCTCTTGTTGGTTACTGTTACACTCTGCACAGTGGATGAGGACTTGGCAGCTCTTGTTGGTTACTGTTACACTCTGCACAGTGGATGAGGACTAGGCAGCTCTTGTTGGTTACTGTTACGCTCTGCACAGTGGATGAGGACTAGGCAGCTCTTGTTGGTTACTGTTACGCTCTGCACAGTGGATGAGGACTAGGCAGCTCTTGTTGGTTACTGTTACGCTCTGCACAGTGGATGAGGACTAGGCAGCTCTTGTTGGTTACTGTTAAGCTCTGCACAGTGGATGAGGACTAGGCAGCTCTTGTTGGTTACTGTTACACTCTGCACAGTGGATGAGGACTAGGCAGCTCTTGTTGGTTACTGTTACGCTCTGCACAGTGGATGAGGACTAGGCAGCTCTTGTTGGTTAATGTTACACTCTGCACAGTGGATGAGGACTAGGCAGCTCTTGTTGGTTACTGTTACACTCTGCACAGTGAATGAGGACTAGGCAGCTCTTGTTGGTTACTGTTACACTCTGCACAGTGGATGAGGACTAGGCAGCTCTTGTTGGTTACTGTTACACTCTGCACAGTGGATGATGACTAGGCAGCTCTTGTTGGTTACTGTTACACTCTGCACAGTGAATGAGGACGAGGCAGCTCTTGTTGGTTACTTTTACACTCTGCACAGTGGATGAGGACTAGGCAGCTCTTGTTGGTTACTGTTACACTCTGCACAGTGGATGAGGACTAGGCAGCTCTTGTTGGTTACTGTTACACTCTGCACAGTGGATGAGGACTAGGCAGCTCTTGTTGGTTACTGTTACACTCTGCACAGTGGATGAGGACTAGGCAGCTCTTGTTGGTTACTGTTACGCTCTGCACAGTGGATGAGGACTAGGCAGCTCTTGTTGGTTACTGTTACGCTCTGCACAGTGGATGAGGACTAGGCAGCTCTTGTTGGTTACTGTTACGCTCTGCACAGTGGATGAGGACTAGGCAGCTCTTGTTGGTTACTGTTACGCTCTGCACAGTGGATGAGGACTAGGCAGCTCTTGTTGGTTACTGTTAAGCTCTGCACAGTGGATGAGGACTAGGCAGCTCTTGTTGGTTACTGTTAAGCTCTGCACAGTGGATGAGGACTAGGCAGCTCTTGTTGGTTACTGTTACGCCCTGCACAGTGGATGAGGACTAGGCAGCTCTTGTTGGTTACTGTTACACTCTGCACAGTGGATGAGGACTAGGCAGCTCTTGTTGGTTACAGTTACACTCTGCACAGTGGATGAGGACTAGGCAGCTCTTGTTGGTTACTGTTACACTCTGCACAGTGGATGAGGACTTGGCAGCTCTTGTTGGTTACTGTTACACTCTGCACAGTGGATGAGGACTAGGCAGCTCTTGTTGGTTACTGTTACGCTCTGCACAGTGGATGAGGACTAGGCAGCTCTTGTTGGTTACTGTTACGCTCTGCACAGTGGATGAGGACTAGGCAGCTCTTGTTGGTTACTGTTACGCTCTGCACAGTGGATGAGGACTAGGCAGCTCTGGTTGGTTACTGTTAAGCTCTGCACAGTGGATGAGGACTAGGCAGCTCTTGTTGGTTACTGTTACACTCTGCACAGTGGATGAGGACTAGGCAGCTCTTGTTGGTTACAGTTACACTCTGCACAGTGGATGAGGACTAGGCAGCTCTTGTTGGTTACTGTTACACTCTGCACAGTGGATGAGGACTAGGCAGCTCTTGTTGGTTACTGTTACGCTCTGCACAGTGGATGAGGACTTGGCAGCTCTTGTTGGTTACTGTTACGCTCTGCACAGTGGATGAGGACTAGGCAGCTCTTGTTGGTTACTGTTACGCTCTGCACAGTGGATGAGGACTAGGCAGCTCTTGTTGGTTACTGTTAAGCTCTGCACAGTGGATGAGGACTAGGCAGCTCTTGTTGGTTACTGTTAAGCTCTGCACAGTGGATGAGGACTAGGCAGCTCTTGTTGGTTACAGTTACACTCTGCACAGTGGATGAGGACTAGGCAGCTCTTGTTGGTTACTGTTACGCTCTGCACAGTAGATGAGGACTAGGCAGCTCTTGTTGGTTACTGTTACGCTCTGCACAGTGGATGAGGACTAGGCAGCTCTTGTTGGTTACTGTTACACTCTGCAGAGTGGATGAGGACTAGGCAGCTCTTGTTGGTTAATGTTACACTCTGCACAGTGGATGAGGACTAGGCAGCTCTTGTTGGTTACTGTTACACTCTGCACAGTGAATGAGGACTAGGCAGCTCTTGTTGGTTACTGTTACACTCTGCACAGTGGATGAGGACTAGGCAGCTCTTGTTGGTTACTGTTACACTCTGCACAGTGGATGAGGACTAGGCAGCTCTTGTTGGTTACTGTTACACTCTGCACAGTGAATGAGGACTAGGCAGCTCTTGTTGGTTACTGTTACACTCTGCACAGTGGATGAGGACTTGGCAGCTCTTGTTGGTTACTGTTACACTCTGCACAGTGGATGAGGACTAGGCAGCTCTTGTTGGTTACTGTTACACTCTGCACAGTGGATGAGGACTAGGCAGCTCTTGTTGGTTAATGTTACACTCTGCACAGTGGATGAGGACTAGGCAGCTCTTGTTGGTTACTGTTACACTCTGCACAGTGAATGAGGACTAGGCAGCTCTTGTTGGTTACTGTTACACTCTGCACAGTGGATGAGGACTAGGCAGCTCTTGTTGGTTACTGTTACACTCTGCACAGTGGATGATGACTAGGCAGCTCTTGTTGGTTACTGTTACACTCTGCACAGTGAATGAGGACGAGGCAGCTCTTGTTGGTTACTTTTACACTCTGCACAGTGGATGAGGACTAGGCAGCTCTTGTTGGTTACTGTTACACTCTGCACAGTGGATGAGGACTAGGCAGCTCTTGTTGGTTACTGTTACACTCTGCACAGTGGATGAGGACTAGGCAGCTCTTGTTGGTTACTGTTACACTCTGCACAGTGGATGAGGACTAGGCAGCTCTTGTTGGTTACTGTTACGCTCTGCACAGTGGATGAGGACTAGGCAGCTCTTGTTGGTTACTGATACACTCTGCAGAGTGGATGAGGACTAGGCAGCTCTTGTTGGTTACTGTTACGCTCTGCACAGTGGATGAGGACTAGGCAGCTCTTGTTGGTTACTGTTACACTCTGCACAGTGGATGAGGACTAGGCAGCTCTTGTTGGTTACTGTTACGCTCTGCACAGTGGATGAGGACTAGGCAGCTCTTGTTGGTTACTGTTACGCTCTGCACAGTGGATGAGGACTAGGCAGCTCTTGTTGGTTACTGTTACGCTCTGCACAGTGGATGAGGACTAGGCAGCTCTTCTTGGTTACTGTTAAGCTCTGCACAGTGGATGAGGACTAGGCAGCTCTTGTTGGTTACTGTTAAGCTCTGCACAGTGGATGAGGACTAGGCAGCTCTTGTTGGTTACTGTTACGCTCTGCACAGTGGATGAGGACTAGGCAGCTCTTGTTGGTTACTGTTACACTCTGCACAGTGGATGAGGACTAGGCAGCTCTTGTTGGTTACAGTTACACTCTGCACAGTGGATGAGGACTAGGCAGCTCTTGTTGGTTACTGTTACACTCTGCACAGTGGATGAGGACTTGGCAGCTCTTGTTGGTTACTGTTACACTCTGCACAGTGGATGAGGACTAGGCAGCTCTTGTTGGTTACTGTTACGCTCTGCACAGTGGATGAGGACTAGGCAGCTCTTGTTGGTTACTGTTACGCTCTGCACAGTGGATGAGGACTAGGCAGCTCTTGTTGGTTACTGTTACGCTCTGCACAGTGGATGAGGACTAGGCAGCTCTTGTTGGTTACTGTTAAGCTCTGCACAGTGGATGAGGACTAGGCAGCTCTTGTTGGTTACTGTTACACTCTGCACAGTGGATGAGGACTAGGCAGCTCTTGTTGGTTACAGTTACACTCTGCACAGTGGATGAGGACTAGGCAGCTCTTGTTGGTTACTGTTACACTCTGCACAGTGGATGAGGACTAGGCAGCTCTTGTTGGTTACTGTTACGCTCTGCACAGTGGATGAGGACTTGGCAGCTCTTGTTGGTTACTGTTACGCTCTGCACAGTGGATGAGGACTAGGCAGCTCTTGTTGGTTACTGTTACGCTCTGCACAGTGGATGAGGACTAGGCAGCTCTTGTTGGTTACTGTTAAGCTCTGCACAGTGGATGAGGACTAGGCAGCTCTTGTTGGTTACTGTTAAGCTCTGCACAGTGGATGAGGACTAGGCAGCTCTTGTTGGTTACAGTTACGCTCTGCACAGTGGATGAGGACTAGGCAGCTCTTGTTGGTTACTGTTACGCTCTGCACAGTGGATGAGGACTAGGCAGCTCTTGTTGGTTACTGTTACGCTCTGCACAGTGGATGAGGACTAGGCAGCTCTTGTTGGTTACAGTTACACTCTGCACAGTGGATGAGGACTAGGCAGCTCTTGTTGGTTACTGTTACACTCTGCACAGTGGATGAGGACTTGGCAGCTCTTGTTGGTTACTGTTACACTCTGCACAGTGGATGAGGACTAGGCAGCTCTTGTTGGTTACTGTTACGCTCTGCACAGTGGATGAGGACTAGGCAGCTCTTGTTGGTTACTGTTACGCTCTGCACAGTGGATGAGGACTAGGCAGCTCTTGTTGGTTACTGTTACGCTCTGCACAGTGGATGAGGACTAGGCAGCTCTTGTTGGTTACTGTTAAGCTCTGCACAGTGGATGAGGACTAGGCAGCTCTTGTTGGTTACTGTTACACTCTGCACAGTGGATGAGGACTAGGCAGCTCTTGTTGGTTACAGTTACACTCTGCACAGTGGATGAGGACTAGGCAGCTCTTGTTGGTTACAGTTACACTCTGCACAGTGGATGAGGACTAGGCAGCTCTTGTTGGTTACTGTTACACTCTGCACAGTGGATGAGGACTTGGCAGCTCTTGTTGGTTACAGTTACACTCTGCACAGTGGATGAGGACTAGGCAGCTCTTGTTGGTTACTGTTACACTCTGCACAGTGGATGAGGACTAGGCAGCTCTTGTTGGTTACTGTTACACTCTGCACAGTGGATGAGGACTTGGCAGCTCTTGTTGGTTACAGTTACACTCTGCACAGTGGATGAGGACTAGGCAGCTCTTGTTGGTTACTGTTACACTCTGCACAGTGGATGAGGACTTGGCAGCTCTTGTTGGTTACTGTTACACTCTGCACAGTGGATGAGGACTAGGCAGCTCTTGTTGGTTACTGTTACACTCTGCACAGTGGATGAGGACTAGGCAGCTCTTGTTGGTTACTGTTAAGCTCTGCACAGTGGATGAGGACTAGGCAGCTCTTGTTGGTTACTGTTACACTCTGCACAGTGGATGAGGACTAGGCAGCTCTTGTTGGTTACAGTTACACTCTGCACAGTGGATGAGGACTAGGCAGCTCTTGTTGGTTACAGTTACACTCTGCACAGTGGATGAGGACTAGGCAGCTCTTGTTGGTTACTGTTACACTCTGCACAGTGGATGAGGACTTGGCAGCTCTTTTTGGTTACAGTTACACTCTGCACAATGGATGAGGACTAGGCAGCTCTTGTTGGTTACTGTTACACTCTGCACAGTGGATGAGGACTAGGCAGCTCTTGTTGGTTACTGTTACACTCTGCACAGTGGATGAGGACTTGGCAGCTCTTGTTGGTTACAGTTACACTCTGCACAGTGGATGAGGACTAGGCAGCTCTTGTTGGTTACTGTTACACTCTGCACAGTGGATGAGGACTTGGCAGCTCTTGTTGGTTACTGTTACACTCTGCACAGTGGATGAGGACTAGGCAGCTCTTGTTGGTTACTGTTACACTCTGCACAGTGGATGAGGACTAGGCAGCTCTTGTTGGTTACTGTTACACTCTGCACAGTGGATGAGGACTAGGCAGCTCTTGTTGGTTACAGTTACACTCTGCACAGTGGATGAGGACTAGGCAGCTCTTGTTGGTTACTGTTACGCTCTGCACAGTGGATGAGGACTAGGCAGCTCTTGTTGGTTACTGTTACACTCTGCACAGTGGATGAGGACTAGGCAGCTCTTGTTGGTTAATGTTACACTCTGCACAGTGGATGAGGACTAGGCAGCTCTTGTTGGTTACTGTTACACTGTGCACAGTGGATGAGGACTAGGCAGCTCTTGTTGGTTAATGTTACACTCTGCACAGTGGATGAGGACTTGGCAGCTCTTGTTGGTTACTGTTACACTCTGCACAGTAGATGAGGACTTGGCAGCTCTTGTTGGTTACTGTTACACTCTGCACAGTGGATGAGGACTAGGCAGCTCTTGGCTTGATGTGGAGGCGCAGCATCCATGTCATTTTCCTTGAGAAAACATTTACGATCCTCCAGAGGCCCTAAACCCTGTTCACCTTGAGAGGGGGACGTTTGTGGATGGGACACTCTCTGTGAGTTATCACTGCTTTTTGAGGTCGGTTCGGTTTCCGTTAGATTATTTAAAAAAATAATCACGGTTTTCGATTTCGGTTTCGATTTATGTGGGTTGAATGCTGTAACAACACAGAATACAACAATTAATAAATGTCCCATGATGGTAGTGACTGCCCACCAATGCTAATCACTTATTAACCATCATTTATTCACCTTACTTTACTCTAATAACATATTTCAGTTGTTGTGTATATTCCATTAGTTTTATTTGATGACTTTATTATTTCATTCCAAGTCATCATCTCATCTCCATAGAGCTGCTGCCTGTGCTGTCTGACTAAATCACTATTTTAGTAGTTCTTAAAAGTAAATAAGGCAGACTTTTATGACTGCTGAATACCAACTGTCAATCACTTAGATCATGTAGTTTCAGGTAGAGATACCTGATACCCCTCATGGTCGCGCAATCTTCTGTCTGTTCCATAGCAGGTGTAAAAGAAACACAGACCGGACAAGTAAATGCACAAAGGATTATGGTCATTGTAGTTAATTACCACGTTTTATGCAATAAACTATGTAGAATATTGGCCTGTTGGAAACTACAACTCCCTACAACATCGCACAGTTCAGGCTGGATCTGATTTATCTGTGCATTGAGCTCACAGAAAAAAATCAGAACAAAATAGAATTTAAATAACCAACGTCGGTCAATTAGTTGTTTAAAAGTAAAATAACCAACATTTCGGTTAATCGCTCAGCACTACTGTCTACATCCCCAACTACCTTATTATTATTATTATTATTTATTATTATTATTATTATTATTATTACCTCTTGTTGCATGTCTGTATGGGCTGAGTTATCCACTTCTGTCTAGTGCACTGAGATAAAGGCCTTCATGTTTCAGTATCTTGGCGAAGGCGTAGTAAAGCTGGGGTCGTTGCGAATCCTTGCTTCATTACGGATGAGGGAACAAAAGAATGAAAAAGGTGGAAAGAAAACAGAATGCCTTTGCTTGTAGCTTGATGGGGAGCCTTTCAACAATGGGATTGATCCCGCAGTGTCGAGGTAGGAAAGACCAGTTAAGTATCCCTCCGCTTTGGCAGCTTCCACCTCTAACATCAGGTCTCCAAGCTCTCGAAGTCTCTAATGGTCTGTGCTTGAAATCCACAGGAAGTTGTCGATTTTGAAGAAGAGAGCTGCCTCCATCCCCTCTGGAGCGCTGTAGCACTTTGTACTGACTTTATTCTTTTGGCATGTTCTGAAGACTTGGGGCCAAGCCACTTAGACAGCAGGTCGAGCTCTTCACTGGGTTTCACGTCTAGTTCTTCAGTGGCGTTGCAGAAGGTCGACTTCCACGCCCAATAGTTCTCTGGCATGTCGTAAAATCTTGTGAGGCCGGCTGTCATAAGGTCACAACGGGCCATGTATTTAGCAAGGTCAAACATGACAGATGTTTCCGGGGAGGTTCTCTGAGGGATAGTGTTTTTTATAGTTTTTTTTTTTTATTGGCAACAGGTGTGTGTTGTGGGAAGCCCTCACCTGTATTTTGCAGAGGAGGATTCTGAGGTTTTTCCAGCCTGACATGTGGTTTCAGTTAGACTGACTAGCTGGGGGTGATGGGGAGATTGATCCTTGGGCAAGAGAGTAGAGGGCTTACAGTATGTTGGGTGAGCAGATGTGTAAAATAAATTAGATCCAGCTCTGGGCTCAGGACTCCAGCTATGCATTTGGTTTGCTAACATGCTAGCTAAGTGGCTAGATGTCAAGATCAAGCTTCGTGTTTACAGCAGAGACATTCAATCCCCTCCTGGCTCAAGATTAGTCTGAGTATCAGTCTCTTTAGTTAACATTCCACTCCTTGCCACTCCTTGTCATTGCCAAAGAGACTGGCCTTTTGGCTGTCTCAACATTCAATATGCGCTGGATTTACTGCAGAGTTGCTCATTGGTTGTAGGAAATAACATTAATATTTTCCATGGCAACATGTGGAGCCTAGAAAATTGAATTAGAATTTATAACAAAGTCAAAAACAAACATTTAGCTGTTAGCTAGGTAAGTTGCTGTGTTTTGAGGCTTAAAATCGAAACTAAGAAGTTTTGTGGTTGGAATTGCAGTATATAGTTTGAGAATTTAGACTTGAGGTAGCAACTTTTGACAGACTGGTTTCGTCTGGAGAAACAAAAAATGGCTGCTTAGCAACGGGATACCAACATGTTCTGTGGAGAGAAAAAAAAGTGACAGTTCCAATATTTGCATAATCGTTGTGATTGGAGGATAGCTGTGAGGGTGATCGAATCAAGATCAAATCCACTCTTCTCCTTGAGCTCATTAATGATAGAATGTTCATATTTGAAGATGGCAGAAAGGCCAGTCTCTTTGGCACGTGACATGGAGTACAGGGAGTGGATTATCTAAAGACACTGGTACCCAGTCTAGATCAAGGTCCCTGTTGCCTAAATTGTATTATGTGTAAAAAAATATATATATATAGATATTTTCTTTAATAGCACCACTTGTGTGCACATTCGGTAATATCTTATACCCTGGTATGGATACCGCCCAACCCTATATGAAAACAGCGATTTTCCCAAATCTGCAATGAGTTTCTAGCCAGAGGGAGTTTTTTTAAATTGTGTATTTTTTTTTCATGTGCCATTTTCACATAAGTAGACACTGGTATGGTGCTGGGGATAATGAATATGAGGTTGAAAAGTGGTGGAGTTGCCCTTTAATGTTAATTATCCTACATTATATTTGTCAAACATGACTGGCGTGCCTTCAGAAAGTATGCACACCTCTTGACTTTTTCTACATTTTGTTGCGTTACAAAGTGGGATTAAAATGGATTTAATTGTAATTTTCCCCCCCCAAAAATCTACACAAAATACTCAAAGTGGAAGAAAAATTTTAACATTTGTAAAACAATGAAAAATAAAACACTAATATACAGTGGAAAGACAGCATGTATGTGAAACCTTTGGAATTACCTGGATTTCTGCATAAATTGGTCATAAGATTTGATCTGATCTTCATCTAAGTCACAACAATAGACACACACAGTCTGCTTAAACTCATAACACACAAACTATTATACGTTTTCATGTCTTTATTGAACACACCTTATTAAACATTCACAGTGCATGGTGGGAAAAGTATGTGAACCCTTTGTATTGAATAACTGGTTAGACCCTCCTTTGGCAGCAATAACCTGTTCTGTAGTTGCGGATCAGACCTGCACAACGGTCAGGAGGAATTTTGGACCATTCCTCTTTACAAAACTGTTTCAGTTCAGCAATATTCTTGGGATGTCTGGTGTGAACCGCTCTCTCGAGGTCATGCCACAGCATCTCAATTGGGTTGAGGTCAGGAGTCTGACTGGGCCACTCCAGAAGGCGTATTTTCTTCTGTTGAAGCCATTCGGTTGTTGATTTACTTCTGGGTTTTCGGTCGTTGTCCTGTTGCATCACCCAACTTCAGATAGCCTTACATTCTCCTGCAAAATGTACTGATAAACTTGGGAATTCATTTTTCCGTCGATGATAGCAAGCCGTCCAGGCCCTGAGGCAGCAAAGCAGCCCCAAACCATGATGCTCCCTCCACCATACTTTACAGTTGGGGTGAGGTTTTGATGTTGGTGTGCTGTGCCTTTTTTTCTCTCCACACATAGTGTTGTGTGTTCCTTCCAAACAACTCAACTTTAGTTTCATCTGTCCACAGAATATTTTTCCAGTAGCGCTGTGGAACATCCAGGTGCTCTTTTGCGAACTTCAGACGCGCAGCAATGTTTTTTTTTGGACAGCAGTGGCTTCTTCCGTGGTGTCCTCCCATGAACACCATTCTTGTTTAGTGTTTTACGTATTGTAGCCTCGTCAACAGAGATGTTAGCATGTTCCAGAGATTTCTGTAAGTCTTTAGCTGACACTCTAGGATTCTTCTTAACCTCGTTGAGCATTCTGCGCTGTGCTCTTGCAGTCATCTTTGCAGGACGGCCACTCCTAGGGAGAGTAGAAACAGTGCTGAACTTTCTCCATTTATAGACAGTTTGGCTTACCGTGGACTGATGAACATCAAGGCTTTTAGAGTTCATTTTGTAACCCTTTCCAGCTTTATGGAAGTCAACATTTCTGAATCTGAGATCTCTTTTGTTTGAGGCATGGTTCACATCAGGCAATGCTTCTTGTGAATAGCACTCACATTTTGTGAGTGTTTTTTATAGGGCAGGGCAGCGCTAACCAACATCTCCAATCTCGCCTCATTGATTGGCTCCAGGTTAGCTGACTCCTGACTCCAATTAGCGTTTGGAGAAGTCATTAGCCTAGGGGTTCACATACTTTTTCCAACCTACACTGTGAAAGTTTAAATGATGTATTCAATATGTACAAGAAAAATACAATAATTTCTGTGTTACTAGTTTAAGCACACTGTGTGTGTCCATTGTTGTGACTTAGATGAAGATCAGATCACATTTTATGACCAATTTGTGGAGAAATCCAGGTAATTCCAAAGGGTTCACATACTTTTTCTTGCCACTGTATCTTGATTAGATAAGTATTCAACCCCCTGAGTCAATCACCTTTGGTACATTTCTAAGAGCTTTCCATACATGTATTGTGCAACATTTGCCCATTATTCTTTTCAAAATTCCTCAAGCTCTGTCAAATTGGTTGTTAATCATTGCTAGACAACCATTTCCAGGTCTTCTCATAGATTTCCAAGCAGATTTATGTCAAAACTTTAACTCTGCCACTCAGGAACATTCACTGTCTTCTTGGTAAGCAACTCCAGTGTAGATTTGGCTTTAGGTTATTGTCCTGCTGAAAGGTGAATTATTCTCCCAGTGTCTGATGGAAAGCAGACTGAACCAGGTTTTCCTCTAGGATTTTGCCTGTGCTTAGCTCCATTCTGTTTCTTTTTTATCCTGAGAAACTCCCCAGTCCATAATGATTACAAGCATACCCATAACATGATGCAGCCACCACTATGCTTTAAAATATGGAGAATGGTACTCAGTAATTTGTTGGATTAGATTTGCCCCAAACATAACACTTTGTATTCAGGACAAAGTTCATTGCTCTGCCACATTTCTGCAGTATTACTTCAGTGCCTTGTTGCAATTAGGTTAGTATTGTGGAGTAACTACAATGTTGTTGATCCATCCTCAGTTTTCTCCAATCACAGCCATTAAACTATGTAACTGTTTTAAAGACCATTGGCCTCATGGTGAAATCCCTGAGTGGTTTCCTTCCTCTCCGGCAACTGAGTTAGGAAGAACGCCTGTATCTTGGTAGTGACTGGATGTATTGATACACCAGCCAAAGTGTAATTAATAACCTCACCATGCTCAAGGGGATATTCAATGTCTTCTTTTTTTTTTTTTTTACCTATCTACCAATAGGTGCCCTTCTTTGCGAAACATTGGAAAACCTGCCTGGTCTTTGTGGTTGAATTTGTGTTTGAAATTCACTGCTTGACTGAGGGAGCTTACAGATAATTCCATGCAATTTATGTGACTTGTTAAGCAAATTTTTACTCTTGAACTTATTTAGGCTTGCCATGACAAAGGGGTTGAATACTTATTGACTCAAGACACTTTTCATTTTAAGTTAATTAGTAAAAAGCATAATTCCACTTTGACATTATGGGGTATTGTGTGTAGGCCAGTGACAAAAAATCTAAATGTAATCCATTTTTAAATTCAGGCTGTAACACAACAACATTTTGAAAAAGTCAAGGGGTGTGAATACTTTCTGAAGGAGCTGTATATGTAATTTTCTGGCGCCTTCCTCCTGTCAGCATCGGTCTGAACATGAGAGGCTGTAGCCAATATGCATAGTCTATCACCTACACTTTGACACGTAGGATAATTTTCTATGAACATTTACAGTGGCTTGCGAAAGTATTCACCCCCCTTGGCATTCTTCCTATTTTTGTTGCCTTACAACCTGGAATTTAAATGGATTTTTTGGGGGGTTTGTATAATTTGATTTACACAACATGCCTACCACTTTGAAGATGCAAAATATTTTTTATTGTGAAACAAACAAGAAATAAGACAAAAAAACTGAAAACTTGAGCGTGCATAACTATTCACCCACCCAAAGTCAATATTTTGTAGAGCCACCTTTTGCAGCAATCTAGCCACTTAGATTTTTGCCCATTACTCAAGGCAAAACTGCTCCAGCTCCTTCAAGTTGGATGGGTTCCGCTGGTGTACAGTAATCTTTAAGTCATACCACAGATTCTCAATTGGATTGAGGTCTGGGCTTTGACTAGGCCATTCCAAGACATTTAAATGTTTCCCCTTAAACCACCACCATGCTTCACTGTGGGAATGGTGTTCTCGGGGTGATGAGAGGTGATGAAAGGTGTTGGGTTTGTGCCAGACATAGCGTTTTCCTTGACGGCCAAAAAGCGGAATTTTAGTCTCATCTGACCAGAGTACGTTCTTCCATATGTTTGGAGAGTCTCCCACATGCCTTTTGGCAAACACCAAACTTGTTTTTTTCTGTAAGCAATGGCTTTTTTCTGGCCACTCTTCCGTAAAGCCCAGCTCTGTGGAGTGTACGGCTTAAAGTGGTCCTATGGACAGATACTCCAATCTCTGCTGTGGAGCTTTGCAGCTCCTTCAGGGTTATCTTTGGTCTCTTTGTTGCGTCTCTGATTAATGCCCTCCTTGCCTGGTCCATGAGTTTTGGTGGGTGGCCCTCTCTTGGCAGGTTTGTTGTGGTGCCATATTCTTTCCATTTTTTTATGACGGATTTAATGGTGCTCAGTGGGACGTTCAAAGTTTCAGATATTTTTTTATAACCCAACCCTGATCTGTACTTCTCCACAACTTTGTCCCTGACCTGTTTGGAGAGCTCCTTTGTCACATTCGTTGAGTACAGGATTGGACCAAGGTGCAGCGTGGAATGCATACATGTTTATTAACTAAGTTAACACACGACAAAACAACAAAAGCAACGTACCGTGAAGCTCACTATGGCTACACACAAACAAGCCAAACAAGAGTCAAGATCCCACAACATAGGTAGGCACAATGGCTACCTAAGTATGATCCCCAATCAGAGACAACGATCGACAGCTGCCTCTGATTGGGAACCACACCCGGCCAACATAGAAATATACAATCTAGATCTACACATAGATACCTAGAAATTCACATGAAAACCTCTAGCATTCACACCCTGACCAACGTAACTAAAGAATAACAGGCTTTCAAGGTCAGGGCGTGGTGACAGTACCCCCCCCCCCAAAGGTGCGCACTCCGGCCGCACCAACCTGACTCATTAGTGGAGGGTCTGGGTGGGCATTCAGCCTCGGTGGCAGCTCCGGCTCCGGGCGTGATGTCCTCTCCCTTTCTGCCTCCCCGTTGCACTCCTGGTCCGGTCTGGACCTCGGCGTGATGCTTCCCCTCTCAGTCCTCCCACGATGCACCAAGCCCTGTCTGGACCCTGGTGTGGGAGACCCCGACCCTGGAGAGGGGCTGACGTCTGGGCCTGGACCGGCAATCCCCCCGCGATGCACCAAGCCCTGTCTGGACCCTGGTGTGGGAGGCCCCGTCCCTGGAGAGGGGTTGACGTCTGGTTCTGGAGTGGAGCCGTTGACCGGAGCTGAACTGGACCCCGATGGATCGGACTGCTCTGGCTCTGGACTGGAGCAGCTGACCGGGGCTGGACTAGGCACCGGTAGAGCGGACTGCTCTGGCACTGGAGTGGAGCCGCTGACCGGAGCTGAACTGGACCCCGTTGGAGCGGACTGCTCTGACTCTGGACTGGAGCAGCTGACCAGAGCTGGACTGGGCACCGGTGGAGCGGACTGCTCTGGCACTGGAGTGGAACAGCTGACCGGAGCTGGACTACGCACCGGTGGAGCGGACTGCTCTGGCACTGGAGTGTAGCAGCTGACCGGAACTGGTCTGGGCACCGGTGGAGCGGACTGCTCTGGCACTGAAGTGGAGCAGCTGACCGGAGCTGGACTAGGCACCGGTGGAGCGGACTGCCCTGGCATCAGCCATACCGGGCTGGGGACACGCACCACTGGTCTGGTGCGAGGTATAGGCATGGGCCGCACCGGGCTGGGAACACGCACCACTGGTCTGGTGCGAGGAGCAGGTACGGGCCGTACCGGACTGGATACATGCACCACTAGTTTGGTGCGGGGAGCAGGTACGGGGCGTACCAGGCTGGGGAGGCACACTGGTGACACAGTGCGTAGAACCAGAGCAGGATATACTGGACCGTGGAGGCGTACTGGAGGTCTGGAGTGTAAAGCTGGCATAACCCGTCCTGGCTGGATGCCCACTTTCGCACGGCACGTGCGGGGCGCTGGCACAGGACGCACTGGGCTGTGAACGCGCACTGGCGACACAGTGCGTATCTCCGCATAACTTGGTTCCTCAATGAACACACGCTCCTTCTGTTGCCTGGCCAGCTCCTCTCTCCGTGCATCCACTAATTCCTTCTCCCTTTGGGCCTCCTGCAGCGCCTCCTTCTGAAGTGAGAGTCCTGCTCCCTCTTCTCTAACAGCCCCCGTAATGTGGTGGCCTCCTCTCTCATACTGCTGATCCGCAGGTCTTGGAGGACCTCTACAATAGCGGCCTCCTCCTCCACAGTCAGTCCTTTCATGGCCTCCTGCTGTTTCGTCGACCACCCCGTGTGCCCCCCAAATTTTTTTTCTTGGGGCTGTCTCTCGGGCTTCATTCGTCGTCGGCACCGTTGGCGTCGCCGTTGATCCGGACTCCAGCCCTCCTCCATTACCTCACCGTAACGGACGGCTTCCTCCTCTGTAATTTTCCCCTAACCGAGGAGGACATCTACCAATGTTTCTTCCCGCTGTGTCCAGGGTGTTTGCTCCTGCTTGGTCCGTTGGTGGTGGGATCTTCTGTCACGTTCGTTGAGTACAGGATTGGACCAAGGTGCAGCATGGAATGCATAGATGTTTATTAACGAAGTTAACACACGACAAAACAACAAAAGCAACGTAACGTGAAACTCACAATGGCTACACACAAACAAGCCAAACAAGAGTCAAGATCCCACAACATAGGTAGGCAAAATGGCTACCTAAGTATGATCCCCAATCAGAGACAACGATCGACAGCTGCCTCTGATTGGGAACCACACCCGGCCAACATAGAAATATACAATCTAGATCTACACATAGATACCTAGATATTCACATGAAAACCTCTAGCATTCACACCCTGACCAACGTAACTAAAGAATAACAGGCTTTCGAGGTCAGGGCGTGACATCCTTGGTCTTCATGGTGCCGCTTGCTTGGAGGTGTTGCAGACTCTGGGTGCCTTTCAGAACAGGTGTATATATACTGAGATCATGTGACAGATCAAGTGACACTTAGATTGCACACAGGTGGACTTTATTTAACTAATTATGTGACTTCTGAATGTAATTGGTTGCACCAGATCTTATTTAGGGGCTTCATAGCAAAGGGGGTGAATTCATATGCATGCACCACTATTCCGTTATTTATTTTGTAGAATTTTTTGAAATAAGTTATTTTTTTAATTTCACTTCACCAATTTGGACTATTTTGTGTATGTCCATTACATGAAATCAAAATCCATTTAAATGACAGGTTGTAATGCAACAAAATTGAAAAAACGCCAAGGGGGGTGAATACTTTTGCAAGTCGTGGTCAAAAGTTTTGAGAATGTCATGAATGTCATGAAGAGTGATCAGATGAATTGCAATTAATTGCAAAGTCCCTCTTTGCCATGAAAATGAACTTAATCCCAAGAAAACATTTCCACTGCATTTCAGCCCTGCCACAAAAGGACCAGCTGCCATCATGTCAGTGATTCTCTCGTTAACACAGGTGAGAGTGTTGACGAGAACAAGGCTGGAGATCACTCTGTCATGCTGATTGAGTTAGAATAACAGACTGGAAGCTTTAAAAGGAGGGTGGTGCTTGAAATCATTGTTCTTCCTCTGTTAACCATGGTTACATGCTTTGCACAAAAAGGACTTCACAGACAAGGATATTGCTGCTAGTAAGATTTCACCTAAATCAACCATTTATCGGATCATCAAGAACTTAAAGTAGAGAGGTTCAATTGTTGTGAAGAAGGCGTCAGGGCGCCCAAGAAAGTCCAGCAAGCGCCAGGACCGTCTCCTAAAGTTGATTCAGCTGCGGGATCGGGGCACCACCAGTGCAGAGCTTGCTCAGGAATGGCAGCAGGCAGGTGTGAGTGCATCTGCACGCACAGTGAGGCGAAGACTTTTGGAGGATGGCCTCGTGTCAAGAAGGGCAGCAAAGAAGCCACTTCTCTCCAGGAAAAACATCAAGGACTGACTGATATTCTGCTAAAGGTACAGGGATTGGACTGCTGAGGACTGGGGTAAAGTCATTTTCTCTGATGAATCCCCTTTCCCATTGTTTGGGGCATCCGGAAAACACCTTGTCTGGAGAAGACAAGGTGAAGGCTACCATCAGTCCTGTGTCATGCCAACAGTAAAGCATCCTGTGGGCTCACTCACAATTGGGCTCACTCACAATTTTGCCTAAGAACACAGCCATGAATAAAGAATGGTACCAACACATCCTCCGAGAGCAACTTCTCCCAACCATCCAAGAACAGTTTGGTGACGACCAATGCCTTTTCCAGCATGATGGAGCACCTTGCCATAAGGCAAAAGTGATAACTAAGTGGCTCGGGGAACAAAACATCGACATTTTGGGTCCATGGCCAGGAAACTCCCCAGACCTTAATCCCATTGAGAACTTGTGGTCGATCCTCAAGAGGCCGGTGGACAAACGAAAACCCACAAATTCTCACAAACTCCAAGCATTGATTATGCAAGAATGGGCTGCC
Source organism: Coregonus lavaretus (assembly GCF_964263955.1). Lineage (NCBI taxonomy): Eukaryota > Metazoa > Chordata > Actinopteri > Salmoniformes > Salmonidae > Coregonus > Coregonus lavaretus. The sequence goes on along the minus strand of NW_028163208.1, from coordinate 38,453 downwards.
ATCAGTCAGGATGTGGCCCAGAAGTTAATTGACAGCATGCCAGGGGGGCGGATTGCAGAGGTCTTGAAAAAGAAGGGTCAACACTGCAAATATTGACTCTTTGCATAAACTTCATGTAATTGTCAATAAAAGCCTTTGACACCTATGGAATGCTTGTAATTATACTTCAGTATATCATAGTAACATCTGACAAATTTGAAAATAGATCTTAATCATTTGGCAAGAAAGTCTGCCTTCTGCCTGCATCGGACTGAACAAGCTGCTTAATGGACCTACCCCTAATTAACGGCTCACAAAATGGGTCTGCGGTGAGGAGCTTAGTGGCTGATTTACAAACCAGGCATTCATCCATTCTTCTACCCACAGTTCAATAACATAAACGAATGCCACCAATTTGAGAAAAACACAAGCATCGGGCCCATGCCTACATGGGGGAAAAAATGCCCATAACATTGAGAAATCTGTGACACTTTATTTGAAGGGGGTTATGACGTCCTTCATATCAGTGCTCTTCATATACCAATTGGGTAAATGTGAGACAACTAGGGGTTAATCAGTTATCTGACAGGACATTGTGGGCGTTGATGTAGCATCACACTCCTATAATACTCTACCTAGGTCATCTTCCTGATGGCTTAACAAAAGGAAAAAGACTTGTTAAATCTGTTCTTGGCAGCCATTACTAAGAAGGTGATTACCCGTGAGTGGTTGTTGAATACATCTCCCATGTCGATCAGTGGATATATGCACTGTTTAATTATGTACCAAAGGATAGACTGTATGGAACGATTGACTTTTGTACTTTTGTACCAAGTGTCAGAGCGGTATGGGAAGAAATGGGTTGCTTTATATTGGTATGGGTAGAAATGGGTTGCTTTATATTGGTATGGGAAGAAATTGGTTGCTTTATATTGGTATGGGAAGAAATGGATTGCTTTATATTGGTATGGGTAGAAATGGGTTGCTTTATATTGGTATGGGAAGAAATGGGTTGCTTTATATTGGTATGGGAAGAAATGGGTTGCTTTATATTGGTATGGGAAGAAATGGTTTTCAATAATTTTGGTATGGGAAGAAATGGGTTGCTTTATATTGGTATGGGAAGAAATGTGTTGCTTTATTTTGGTATGGGAAGAAATGGGTTGCATTATATTGGTATGGGAAGAAATGTGTTGCTTTATTTTGGTATGGGAAGAAATGGGTTGCATTATATTGGTATGGGAAGAAACACCTATATTGTTGTTCAAGCACTTCTACTGTTGTTGTCGTTGATGTTGTTGCCCTATTATTTATGCTATCCCTGATGTTATTGGTTCTATATTGTTGCTCATTTTAGTAACCAATGAAACGCACTTTGTTTGATATTGAATGTATTCATCACTATTAGATATTCTTGAAACGTCTTCTAAAATCTCCCTGCTAAATATCATTTAAGGTTTGCATAATATTTTTGATACGAAGCTCAACCTCCAGGCATATAATTATAGTTTATCTGAGTTTGATGTATTTGTGCAAAATGATCTGATAGTTCTGCTATGTCTACATTGGCAATGACCAATTTGGCGTGTGACCAAAGAGCACCATATTATTACAAAGTGGGGTGTAACTTCCTGGTGCCAGTCACTCTGTGCTGCTGTAGCACTTGTGCATTCCTGCGGTTGGCAGCTGTTCCCTGTTTCTACTGACAGCCTTTTAACACAAACCTGTTGGGGATTTCCTTTCATTAACAATTAACCACACACACACACACGCACACGCATGTGAGCACTCACAACACACACACTCCCCAAGATCCTTTTAGGAATGCACGTGAAGTTGGACTTTGCTGTCTTCCAGATATTCCACCCCATCTTCATACCCAGCTGTATGACCTAAACATACCTAGCATATTATCATTCGCAGCTTCGGTAATGAAACGTATGCGAGGCGTCCTGACCGTTGGTGCTGAGAATGTATTGGTGTTGTGATGATGGAAGAATGCCCTTGATTAGGCCCTGTACACACCTATACGTTTATTTAACCTTTATTTGACTAGGCAAGTCAGTTAAGAACAAATTCTTATTTACAATGACGGCCTACCCCGGCCAAACCCGGACGACGCTGGGCCAATTGTGCGCCGCCCTATGGGACTCCCAATCACGGCCGGATTGTGATACAGCCTGGAATCGAACCAGGGGGGTCTGTAGTGACGCCTCTAGCACTGAGATGCAGTGCCTTAGGCCGCTGCGCCAAAAAGTTTATATCAAGGATCTGGAATGATTCTTTATGGAGGAATGATCTAAGATTAGGGTTGCAAAGGGAGGGTATATTACTAGAAACTTTGTAAGTTTACCAGTAAACTACCAAAAAGTTGTTGTCTTTGTTGGTATCGTTCAGTAAACTACCAGAATGTTGGTATCATTTACTCCACATACAGAGAAGCATACAAAGCTCTCCCTCGCCCTCCATTTGGCAAATCTGACCATAACTCTATCCTCCTGATTCCTGCTTATAAGCAAAAACTAAAGCAGGAAGCACCAGTGACTCGGTTAATAAAAAAGTGGTCAGATGATGCAGATGCTAAGCTACAGGACTGTTTTGCTAGAACAGACTGGAACATGTTCCGGGATTCTTCAGATAGCATTGAGGAGTACACCACATCAGTCACTGGCTTCATCGATAAGTGCATCGATGATGTCGTCCCCACAGTGACCGTACGTACATACCCCAACCAGAAGCCATGGATTACAGGAAACATTCGCACTGGTAGAGGGTAGAGCTGCCGCTTTCAAGGAGCGGGACTCTAACCCGGACGCTTATAAGAAATCCTGCTATGCCCTCCGACGAACCATCAAACAGGCAAAGAGTCAATACAGGACTAAGATTGAATCGTACTACACTGGCTCTGACGCTCGTCGGATGTTGCAGGGCTTGAAAACTATTACAGACTACAAAGGGAAGCACAGCAGCGAGCTGCCCAGTGACAGAAGACTTCCAGACGAGCTAAACCACTTCTATGCTCGCTTTGAGGCAAGCAACACTGAAGCATGCATGAGAGCACCACCTGTTCCGGATGACTATGTGATCACGCTCTCCGTAGCCGATGTGAGTAAGACTTTTAAGCAGGTCAACATTCACAAGGCCGCAGGGCCAGACGGATTACCAGGACGTGTACTCCGAGCATGTGCTGACCAACTGGCAAGTGTCTTCACTGACATTTTCAACATGTCCCTGACTGAGTCTGTAACACCAACATGTTTCAAGCAGACCACCATAGTCCCCGTGCCCAAGGACTCTAAGATAACCTGCCTAAATGACTACCGACCCGTATCACTGACGTCTCTAGCCATGAAGTGCTTTGAAAGGCTGGTCATGCCTCACATCAACAGCATTATCCCAGAAACCCTAGACCCACTCCAATTTGCATACCGCCCCAACAGATCCACAGATGATGCAATCTCTATTGCACTCCACACTGCCCTTTCCCACCTGGACAAGAGAAACACCTACGTGAGAATGCTATTCATTGACTACAGTTCAGCATTCAACACCATAGTGCCCTCAAAGCTCATCACTAAGCTAAGGATCCTGGGACTAAACACCTCCCTCTGCAACTGGATCCTGGAATTCCTGACGGGCCGCCCCCAGGTGGTAAGGGTAGGTAACAACACATCTGCCACACTGATCCTCAACACGGGGGCCCCTCAGGGGTGCGTGCTCAGTCCCCTCCTGTACTCCCTGTTCACCCATGACTGCATGGCCAGGCACGACTCCAACACCATCATTAAGTTTGCCGACGACACAACAGTGGTAGGCCTGATCACCGACAACGATGAGACAGCTTATAGGGAGGAGGTCAGAGACCTGGCCGTGTGGTGCCAGGATAACAACCTCTCCCTCAACGTGACCAAGACAAATGAGATGATTGTGGACTACAGGAAAAAAAAGAGGACTGAGCACGCCCCCATTGTCATCGACGGGGCTGTAGTGGAACAGGTTGAGAGCTTCAAGTTCCTTGGTGTCCACATCACCAACAAACTATCATGGTCCAAACACACCAAGACAGTCGTGAAGAGGGCACGGCAAAGCCTATTCCCCCTCAGGAGACTGAAAAGATTTGGCATGGGACCTCAGAACTTCAAAAAATTATACATTTGCACCATCGAGAGCATCCTGACTGGTTGCATCACCGCCTGGTATGGCAACTGCTTGGCCTCCGACCGCAAGGCACTACAGAGGGTAGTGCGTACGGCCCAGTACATCACTGGGGCCAAGCTTCCTGCCATCCAGGACCTCTATACCAGGCGGTGTCAGAGGAAGGCCCTCAAAATTGTCAAAGACTCCAGCCACCCTAGTCATAGACTGTTCTCTCTGCTACCGCACGGCAAGCGGTACCGGAGTGCCAAGTCTAGGACCAAAAGACTTCTCAACAGCTTCTACCCCCAAGCCATAAGACTCCTGAACAGCTAATCATGGCTACCCGGACTATTTGCACTGCCCCACCACCCCATCCTTTTACGCTGCTGCTACTCTGTTAATTATTTATGCATAGTCACTTTAACTCTACCCACATGTACATATTACTTCAACTACCTCAACTAGCCGGTGCCCCCGCACATTGACTCTGCACCGGTACCCCCCTGTATATATAGCCTCCCTACTGTTATTTTATTTTACTTCTGCTCTTTTTTTCTCAACACTTTTTTTGTTGTTGTTTTATTTAAAAAAATAAATGCACTGTTGGTTAAGGGCTGTAAGTAAGCATTTCACTGTAATGTCTGCACCTGTTGTATTCGGCGCATGTGGCCAACAAAATTTGATTTGATTTGATTTGATTTATCAATACATCTAGTGACCATTTTGGGTACTTCAGGTTTTTACAGGTGTCTAATTATCTCTGGCCCTCTGTGTGGCCTTATCACATGTAACAATGAAATAATGAAATAAGATTTTCAAATAAAACAGAATGACAAAGCTGTAAAACATTATCTTAAATATGATCATCAACTTAGTGAAAACCATTGTTGTTTAATATGAGGGTTTCAGCATGAAATATCCTTTCTATATATTTTTTTTACACACTTTCATTAATTTTTACTATGTCAGTGTGTATTTGTCAATGTTTTGGCATCAAACAGGTGGCAGTTGTGAAAAAAGTTAATAGTTGTAAGAGTTGCAGAGTTAATTGGAAAGAATGCCATTGTTGATTAAATGCTTTTTATATTAATCAGTATATTTTCTCTTACCAAAATTACCATAGATTGCCATAGATTTTCTGTTAATTACCTAAATGAATGAAGATTCCGGTAACTTTTGTAAATTACCGGTAGCTTTGCAACCCTATTGAAGATCTTTCCTAATGTGTTCTTCAATTTCATAAAACATTTTAGAAAAAGGCTCAGTGCCGTTATCCTCGCAGGGGGAGGTTGCACAAAGTCTAGAAAAACAGGGCAATCATTATGGTACCTATCTTTAAAATATTTTGTTGTATTGCTTGTTAACCAAAATATTTTTCTTTAAGCAATTGTATTAGTATAAAATACTATAATTCCCCCCCCCCCCTCCCAAAGAAATGCATACAATATAGCTCAGTATTTGTTTTATTTATTTTATAGTCTTTTTTGCTAATCTTTATCAAGGGTGCCAGTCATTTTGGAAGTGACTGTACATGTGTGCAGAGAGACAAGGTCAGCCACAGTGTAGTTTTATACTGTATAGAGGTAACTGCCAAAATGAAGGAAACTCCAACATAGTGTCTTAATAGGGCGTTGGGCCACTACGAGCCAGGACAGCTTCAATGCACCTTGGCATAGATTCTACAAGTGTCTGGAACTCTATTGGAGGGATGCGACACCATTCTTCCACGAGAAAATTCCATAATTTGGTGTTTTGTTGATGGTGGTGGAAAACACTGTCTCCGGCGCCGCTCCAGAGTCTCCCATAAGCGTTCAATTGGGTTGAGATCTAGTGACTGAGACGGCCGTGGTACATGGTTTACCTAGTTTTCATGCTCATCAAACCATTCAGTGACCACCTGTACCCTGTGGATGGGGGCATTGTCATCCTATGGGAGCATAGCCATGGTAGCCAAAATAATGGCCTGCCCAGCATTTTTATACATGACCCTAATCACGATGGGATGTTAATTGCTTAATTAACTCAGGAACCACACCTGTGTGGAAGCACCTGCTTTCAATATACTTTGTATCCCTCATTTCCTCAAGTGTTTTTCATTATTTTGGCAGTTACCTGCAGATAATATCTCCGGTAGCCTGTACTGCTCACTACCATTATTAGTCTTGCCTTAGACATGTTCATAATACAATAATAATAATAATGTTTTTCACTTTTACAGCTCTTTTTATTACATAAAGGATCTCAAAAAAAGCACTCCAGTTCAGTGCTTACAGTATAGCTGTAAAGTTAAGTCAGTGTTTATTGAACGTGTTGGCGTTATGTGTTGGCGTTACGTGTCGGCGTTATGTACATTGTGTGAGACACCACATCCACTAGCTAGCGTTGAGACAACTCTATTTGTGTAATGTTATTTATTGTAGAGTATCTGAGGGAATGGCCTTGGTGCTTCGTTATGAAAACACTCTTCAGTCTGTCTGCACATCCAGAGTGAGAGCTTTCAGTGGTGTTGACAGAGACGAACCTGCAGAGCCAGAGCCAACAGGGGCATGCAGGCAGCAGAGGTGTGTGTGTATACAGCCTGTCCTGTTCCCTGAGTCAGAGCCCCTTCACATCACTGAGGATATTTTGGTTTGTGTAGTGCGGATGCTGCTCACTCGAAATTGGTTTGCTTTTTTTACCTCATAAGGAAAGCTGGCTTCGTCCACAGCCGCTCCTCTCCACAAAGTGTGTTGTTGTGCGTGCACGTGCACGTGACCGGAATCAGCTCCCTGTACTTCTCTTGGAGTTTTGGTTTCACAGGAATTAAAATGTATATGTACATAATGTGTACGCTATAATATGAACTGGATTCAGATACTGTATACTGTTTATACAGTATATAAGTTATGAAAACGGTTCAGATACCGTTAGTAGATATGAGACCATTCCGATAAATGGCCTATTTAATATGCCTATGGGCTGGGAGTCAGGTGAATCAATCATGGTTAGGGGGGGTCGTTCCACCAATTAGGTGCCTTTTGAGTAGTGTAACTTGGTCAAAATAAAAGTTTAGAAAAAAAGTTTTATTTCACCTAATTTTAACATTATGTCATAAAGAGCGCATGTTCAACATAATAAAAAAAAATTTTTTTTCACAAGAGGTTAAATAAAAAAATGACTATAGTAAGTGCCAAATAAAGTAACAGGATTGACCGTAACAGGGTTGACCGTAACAGGGTTGACCGTTACAGGGTTGACCGTGACAGGGTTGACCACTTCATCTTAAATCAGCCATAAATCCCATCGTGACAGGGGGAATGGAAGATTGTTATGTGCAACAGGGAGGGGCAATTAAATGCAAGCTTCACAAAAACGATTTAATTGTGAAAATAATTATAGCCTGTCTATCTATGTGTAACAGAGTTAACATGTTATGCTCGACACACTCAGTTTTCCACCACAAAACACTAGAAAAATTGTCAAAAAGAATAGAACCAGCTTTCATACTGTGAAATGGACTATTAGATGTTCAATGTTTTAAAAAATAAAATAATTCAAGGAATAGTTTCACCACAGTAAAATGAAAGTTGAGTTCACATAACAGGGTTGACCTCATAACAGGGTTGACCTCATAACAGGGTTGACCTTAACAAGGTTGACCTTAACAGGGTTGACCTCATAACAGGGTTGACCTTACAATTAGGGAATTTTGGAGTTAACTGGGTTAAAATCTTCCTTGAAATCACAGAGGGACATGTAAAAATGCTGAATCTTGGCACTTTAGCAAGTCTTTAGTCATATTGAAAATCAGATTATGGAATTTTCCATATGGTCGATATTAAAGGGCACTTAATTTAATATAACTGGCTTTTAAAATTCTATATTGGTGAACAATTCCTATTTAAAATAGCACTCATTTCGTGGAACGACCCAGGGACCAAAGCTTAAAGATTATTGCAGTAAGGTAATTTCCAGAAGAAACATTTGTTAAAAATTGAGTTTGAGTGAGATCGGATTCTGTTCTTGGCGGAGTGCAGAGAGGCTTGCTGGCACACGGAACAATGTCTAAATATTATTCACATTTTTCACTTGATGGATTTAACTGGAGTGTAATGTCCTGCAGTCTGACTTCGGATACCGAGCTGTCTAGAAATGTAAAAAGGCACAGCCACAGAGTTTCAGAAAATGTACTTTATTGGCACAAAGGGTGTGGTATCTTGCAAGGGGAATAGGCCTAGGATACATTTTGAGAGATGTTTTGATACATTTTGAGAGATGTTTTGATATAGTGTATGTGCAGCAATGCATCTGCCACAGTGTTTCTCCTTTAACATTTACATTTAACATTTACATCATTTAGCAGACGCTCTTATCCAGAGCGACTTACAAATTGGTGCATTCAACTTATGATAGCCAGTGGGACAACCACCTTTTTTTTTTATGGGTGGTGGGGGATGAAGGATTACTTTATACAATTCCAGGTATTCCTTAAAGAGGTAGGGTTTCAAGTGTCTCCGGAAGGTGGTCAGTGACTCGTGGGGGAGCTTGTTTCACCATTGGGGTGCCAGAGCAGTGAATAGCTTTGATTGGGCTGAGCGGGAACTGTGCTTCCGTAGAGGTAGGGGAGCTAGCTGGCCAGAGGTGGATGAACGTAGTGCCCTCGTTTGGGTGTAGGGTCTGATCAGAGCCTGAAGGTAAGGAGGTGCCGTTCCCCTCACAGCTCCGTAGGCAAGCACCATGGTCTTGTAATAGATGCGAGCCTCAACTGGAAGCCAGTGGAGTGTGCGGAGGAGCGGGGTGACATGAGAGAACTTGGGAAGATTGAACACCAGACGGGCTGCAGCGTTAAATTGCTCTGTAATATTTTCCCCTTTTCTTATGGCTTTATAAATCACACAAGTCTTCACCCCAAATGGCACACTATTCCCTACATAGTATGAATGGGGGGAAAATGGATAGTTACATATCGCAATATTACGTGGGAAAATATTATATCGATGCTTTGACTCCAAGTATCGATCCTGAAGAAGAAAAAAAAACGCTGTACCTTTGACAAAACTAACTTTAAAATGGTCAGCCATGTTTTTAGCACTTTTGATCGCCATGGCTGATCAAAACTAGTTTTGTCATGCCCTCTCTTTTTGGTCTGCAGCAGACATATAGAGAGCAATATGCTTGGAACATCAAATCGCAATAAAATCACAGTATCCAATCGCAATACATATAGAATCGGCACCTAAGTATGGTGATAATATCGTATCGTGAGGTCCCTGGCAATTCCCAGCCCTGCTACATAGTTCACTACTTTCGACCAGAGACCAAATCCCTATACCCTACATAGTGCCCTATGGGTCCTGGTCAAAAGTAGTGCACTACATAGGGAATAGGGTGCCATGTGAGACGCGCATCAAATCGGTAGTATAGATGAAATCCAGAGGTCTAATGGCAACCAGGCTGTTCTCAAGTCACATTGTTATTACAGCAATCCCAGGGAAAGTTAAGGGGGGCGGCTGCAGCTGAAAATGTCTATTTGATTTATAGCGTAGCTTGAGTTTATGTCAAACTGTCTAGTCAATAGGAGCGTCTGCAGCATCTGGTAGTGGGAACATCTCTGTATCAAATAGACATAGTTACTCCTCCTCATGGTTCTCTCTCTCTCCTCTTTCGCTGTCTCTCTCTCTCTCTCTCTCTCTCTCTCTCTCTCTCTCTCTCTCTCTCTCTCTCCTCTTTCGCTATCTCTCTCTCCTCTTTTGCTGTCTCTCTCTCTCTCTCTCCTCTTTTGCTCTCTCTCTCTCTCTCTCTCTCTCTCTCTCTCTCTCTCTCGCTCTCTCTCCTCTTTCGCTGTCTCTCTCTCTCTCTCTCTCTCTCTCTCTCTCTCTCTCTCTCTCTCGCTCTCTCTCTCTCTCTCTCTCTCTCCTCTCTCTCTCTCTCTCTCTCTCTCTCTCTCTCTCTCTCTCTCTCTCTCTCTCTCTCTCTCTCTCTCTCACAGTGTTAAAGAGCCAATCATTTACAACTGTAGGGGATATAGCTTTGTCTGTTGGATTGGATTCAAATCTGTCTGGGTTCTCTGATACATGATCAGATGACAATACTGCATGTAATAAACACTCCTCTGGGGAGGAGACGTGGGGAGCAACAGGCCACACTGTAACACTCCTCTGGGGAGGAGACGTGGGGAGCAACAGGCCACACTGTAACACTCCTCTGGGGAGGAGACGTGGGGAGCAACAGGCCTGTAACACTCCTCTGGGGAGGAGACGTGGGGCGCAACAGGCCACACTGTAACACTCCTCTGGGGAGGAGACGTGGGGAGCAACAGGCCACACTGTAACACTCCTCTGGGAAGGAGACGTGGGGAGCAACAGGCCACACTGTAACACTCCTCTGGGGAGGAGACGTGGGGAGCAACAGGCCACACTGTAACACTCCTCTGGGGAGGAGACGTAGGGAGCAACAGGCCTGTAACACTCCTCTGGGGAGGAGACGTGGGGAGCAACAGGCCACACTGTAACACTCCTCTGGGGAGGAGACGTGGGGAGCAACAGGCCACACTGTAACACTCCTCTGGGGAGGAGACGTAGGGAGCAACAGGCCTGTAGTACTCCCTCTGAGCTGTTCGCTGGGCTTGTATTCAAGCCTCTCAGAGTAGGAGTGCTGATTTAGGATCAGGTCACCCCTCTTATTCATTAGGATTTAAAAGCTAAAACTCATCCTGGATCAGCACTCTGAGGCGCTTTGTGAATACGGGCCCTGAGCCCCTCTCACATTTCCTATTAGGCCCAGTAGTGCAGAAGAAGTGAAGCTGTATAGTCATGATTTACTCTGCTTTATGTTGTGTTAAATGCTATTTGATAGTATCAGTATCCTCTGTGTATGGCCGGCAGTACGACACAGATATAAACTACTTTATTTGCAACGGCTAAAGTGCTGTTATTTATTGCGAGTTCCCTCTCAAAAAGCATGTTCACGAGGATGTGACTATACGGCTCACTGTCACTCTCTCTCTCTCTCTCTCTCTCTCTCTCTCTCTCTCTCTCTCTCTCTCTCTCTCTCTCTCTCCGTCTCCAAGCCGAGCCATTTAATCCTTCAAACACTGTATCCTCCTCTTGTTATTATCTACTTGAAGCGATGATACCATTCTTTATGGTTTTCATAATAACTGCTGCTTGGTTAATTAACCATAACTCTGTCTGTCAGAGTCTAACCCCACTTGGCGTACCCAAATAGTATCCTATTCCCTATATAGTGCACTATGTTTGACCAGAGCCCTATGGTTAGTAGTTCACTATATAGGGAATAGGGTGCTACATTTGAAGTCGGAAGTTTACATACACTTAGGTTAGAGTCATTAAAACTTGTTTTTCAAACACTCCACACATTTCTTGTTAACAAACTATAGTTTTGGCAAGTCGGTTAGGACATCTACTTCGTGCATGACACAAGTAATTTTTCCAACAATTGTTTACAGACAGATTATTTCACTTATAATTCACTCTATCACAATTCCAGTGGGTCAGAAGTTTACATACACTAAGTTGACTGTGCCTTTAAACAGCTTGGGAAATTCCAGAAAATGATGTCATGGCTTTAGAAGCTTCTGATAGGCTAATTGACATAATTTGAGTCAATTGGAGGTGTACCTGTGGATGTATTTCAAGGCCTACCTTCAAACGCAGTGCCTCTTTGCTTGACATCATGGGAAAATCAAAAAAAATCAGCCAAGACCTCAGACATTTTTTTGTAGATCTCCACAAGTCTGGTTCATCCTTGGGAGTAATTTCCAAACGCCTGAAGGTACCACATTCATCTATACAAACAATAGTACGCAAGTATAAACACCATGGGTGTCAAGAATGCTGTAGGTGGGTGTAGTGGTGGAATCAAGCGCAGGACACCGAAGTATAGTCCAAAAGACTTTAGTTCAACTTCCAACAAGGAAAATACGAACAAACTTGCCCGAAGGCGAAACTACGCACGAAGGCGACAAAACAAAAGGCGCACTAAACATGTGCGTAAACGCTCCAACACAGTGGAGTGAAGCTCAACCGAGCGAATAAGCAATATACAAGCAGAACACACGACAGAAATAAATCAATCACACACAACACTAGACAAACACAACGAGAAACGTATAGGACACTAATTACGCTAAACGAGAACAGGTGTCACAACAAACAGACAAAAGCAAACGAACATGAAACATACAACGGTGGCAGCTAGTATTCCGGAGACAACGAACGCCGAAGCCTGCCCGAACAAGGAAGAGAGGCAGCCTCGGCCGAAACCGTGACAGTACCCCCCCCTTGACGCGCGGCTCCAGACGTGCGCCGACTCCGGCCTCGGGGACGACCCGGAGGACGCGGAGCAGGGTGCGCCGGGTGCCCACGATGGAATTCCGTCAGGAGAGACGGGTCCAAAATGTCTCTCCTCGGCACCCAGCACCGTTCCTCCGGACCGTACCCCTCCCACTCCACTAGATATTGGAGACCCCCCATCCGACGTCTCGAATCCAAGATGGACCTCACAGAGTACGCCGGTGCCCCCTCGATGTCCAATGGGGGCGGAGGAGTCTCCCTGATCTCACTTTCTTGGAGTGGGCCAGCTACCACCGGCCTGAGAAGGGACACATGGAACGAGGGGTTAATACTTTTATATTCAACAGGTAGTTGTAATTTGTAACACACCTCGTTCAACCTTCTCAGGACCTTAAATGGCCCTACAAACCGCCGACCCAGTTTCCGACAGGGCAGGCGGAGGAGCAGGTTTCTGGTAGAGAGCCAGACTCGATCACCAGGTGCGTACACCGGTCCCTCACTGCGGTGGAGATCGGCGCTCGCCTTATGACGTCGGAGGGCCCGCTGCAGGTGGACGTGTGCAGCGTTCCATGTCTCCTCCGAGCGCCGCGCCCACTCATCCACCGCAGGAGCCTCGATCTGGCTCTGCTGCCAAGGTGCCAGAACCGGCTGGTAACCTAACACACATTGGAAAGGGGTTAGGTTAGTGGAGGAATGGCGTAGGGAATTCTGGGCCATCTCGGCCCAGGGAACGTACCTTGCCCACTCCTCCGGCCGGTCCTGGCAGTATGTTCTAAGAAACCTACCCACATCCTGGTTCACGCGTTCCACCTGCCCATTACTCTCCGGGTGGTAACCCGAGGTGAGGCTCACCGAGACCCCCAACCGCTCCATAAAGGCTCTCCAGACCCTGGAGGTAAATTGGGGACCTCGATCAGACACAATATCCTCGGGTACCCCGTAGTGCCGGAACACATAGGTGAATAGTGCTTCGGCAGTTTGCAGGGCGGTAGGAAGGCCCGGCATGGGGAGCAAACGACAGGCCTTAGAAAACCGGTCCACAACGACCAGTATAGTGGTATTCCCCTGTGAAGGAGGAAGGTCAGTAAGGAAATCCACCGAGAGGTGAGACCATGGTCGTTGTGGAACGGGCAGGGGTAGTAACTTACCCCTAGGCAGATGTCTAGGCGCCTTACACTGGGCGCACACCGAGCAGGAGGAAACATAAACCCTCACATCCCTTGCCAACGTGGGCCACCAGTACTTGGCACTAAGACAGTGCACTGTCCGGCCGATACCAGGGTGTCCAGAGGAGGGTGACGTGTGAGCCCAATAGATCAATCGATCCCGAACCTCGAGCGGAACGTACTTCCGACCCTCCGGGCATTGCGGTGGACTAGGGTCGGTGCGTAACGCCCGCTCGAGCTCAGCATCGACCTCCCACACTACCGGTGCCACCAGACACGACTCCGGAAGTATGGGAGTGGGCTCCACGGACCTCTCCTCCGTGTCATACCGCCGAGACAGTGCATCTGCCTTACCGTTCTGTGACCCAGGGATGTACGTGATCTTAAATGTAAACCGGGTCAAAAACATATTCCATCTTGCCTGACGAGGGTTCAGCCTCCTCGCTGCCCGGATGTACTCCAGGTTACGGTGGTCCGTCAAAATGAGGAAAGGATGTTGAGCCCCCTCAAGCCAGTGCCTCCACACCTTTAGGGCCTGTACCACGGCTAACAGCTCCCTGTCCCCTACGTCATAGTTTCGCTCCGCCGGACTGAGCTTCTTGGAATAAAAAGCACAGGGGCGGAGTTTAGGTGGCGCGCCTGACCGTTGTGAAAGCACGGCTCCTATACCGGCCTCAGACGCGTCCACCTCTACCTGAAATGGCAAAGAGGGATCCGGATGCGCCAGCACCGGGGCCGAGGTAAACAGGTCCTTCAGCCTCCCAAACGCCCTGTCCGCCTCGGCAGACCACTGCAGACGCACCGGACCCCCCTTCAAAAGAGACGTGATGGGAGCTGCCACCTGTCCAAAACCCCGGATAAACCTCCGGTAGTAATTCGCAAACCCCAAAAACTGCTGCACCTCCTTCACAGTGGTTGGTGTTTGCCAATTACGCACGGCTGACACCCGGTCTACCTCCATCTTCACCCCTGACGCAGACAACTGATACCCCAAAAAGGAGACCGACTCCTGGAAAAACAGACACTTCTCTGCCTTAACATACAGGTCGTGCTCCACCAGCCTCCGCAACACTCTGCGCACCAGGGCCACATGCTCGACACGGGTAGGCGAGTACACGAGAATGTCATCTATGTACAGAACCACCCCCTGCATGTCCCTGAAGATCTCATCCACGAATGATTGGAAAACTGACGGAGCGTTCATCAACCCGTATGGCATGACAAGATACTCGTAATGGCCCGAGGTGGTACTAAAGGCTGTCTTCCATTCATCGCCCTCCCTGATGTGCACCAAGTTGTACGCGCTCCTGAGATCTAATTTAGTGAAGAAACGCGCCCCATGCAATGACTCAGTCATGGTCGCAATCAGCGGGAGTGGATAACTGTACTTCACCGTGATCTGATTGAGACCACGGTAATCGATGCACGGGCGTAAACCACCATCCTTTTTCTTCACAAAAAAGAAACTCGAGGACGCAGGGGAAGTGGAAGGCCGTATGTATCCTTGTCTCAGAGATTCGTCTATGTAAGTCTCCATAGCTTTCTTCTCCTCCTGAGACAGAGGATACACATGGCTCCGTGGGAGCGCAGCTCCTGCCTGGAGGTCTATCGCACAATCTCCCTGCCTATGGGGCGGCAACCGCGTCGCCCTCGACTTACTAAACGCAATAGCCAAATCCCCATACTCAGGGGGAACGTGCAATGCGGGCACCTGGTTTGGACTCTCCACCGAGGTAGCCCCTACGGAAACGCCCAAACATCGACCCACACACTGGGCAGACCACTCCATCAGAGCCCTCTCCTGCCACGAAATAGATGGGTTATGGGTACTCAACCAGGGCATGCCCAGCACCACCGGATACGCAGGCGAGTCAATCAGAAATAGCTGAATCATCTCCTGATGACCCCCCTGCGCACACATCCTAAGTGGCGCAGTGACCTCCCTGATCAAGCCCGCACCCAATGGACGGCTATCTAGGGCATGAACGGGGAAAGGGACATCAACAGGACGAAGGGGAATCCCTAAGGCTAAACAAAACTTCTTATCAACAAAATTCCCAGCTGCGCCTGAATCTACCAGCGCCTTATGCTGGGAATGAGGTGCTACCTGTGGAAAACGCATAGGTATACAGAAATGTGCAACAGAGAGCTCTGGGTGAGTGGGGCGCCTACTCACCTGGAAGGAATCCCCAGTGCGGGACCTGTCGTCCTCTACCCTAGGAGGCCATCCCCAGCACCTAGCCGCGGTGTGTCCTCCCCGACCACAGTTGGTGCAGGAGATGGACCCCCTCGTAAGCCGACCCCTCCTCTCTCTAGCGCCAGCGCCCCCGAGCTCCATGGGGCACGGCTCAGAGGCGCTGGAGGGTGAAATGGACGGACCCCCCTCGGAACGTCCGCGGGTAGCTAGCAGGTTATCCAGCCTGATGGACATGTCGACCAACTGGTCGAACGAGAGGCTGGTGTCCCTACAGGCCAGCTCCCGACGGACGTCCTCGCGTAGACTACATCTGTAGTGATCGATGAGAGCCCGCTCATTCCACCCTGCATCTGCCGCTAGAGTACGGAATTCTGGGCGAACTCCTGGGCACTCCTCCTCCCCTGCCGGAGGAAGACCAGACGCTCCCCCTGCCGCTTTCCCCTCCGGGGGATGGTCAAACACCACCCTGAAGCGGCGGGAGAACTCGTCGTAGGTGATGGTGTCCGCGTCGATCCTCCTCCACTCCGCGTTGGCCCATTCCAACGCCTTCCCGGAAAGGCAGGAGATCAGGGCGGACACGCTCTCATGTCCCGAGGGCGCCGGGTGCACGGTGGCCAGGTACAGCTCCACCTGGAGAAGGAATCCCTGACACCCGGCCGCGGTCCCATCGTAGGCCCTCGGGAGCGAGAGTCGAACTCCTCGGGGTTCCGGAGCGGGAAGGGGCTGACTGGCCGATGGTGCTGGCAGGGAGGATGGCGGTGGAGGAGTCCCCCAGCCTCGGATGGTGGTGATCACCTCCTGCAGTGCGGACCCCATCTGCAGGATCTGGTCACTTTGTTCACGGACCTTGTCCTCCAGCGTCGCCTGGGCTGCTGCGGCTCCTGCTGATTCCATTCTTGATGGTGTGTGATTCTGTCAAGAATGCTGTAGGTGGGTGTAGTGGTGGAATCAAGCGCAGGACACCGAAGTATAGTCCAAAAGACTTTAGTTCAATTTCCAACAAGGAAAATACGAACAAACTTGCCCGAAGGCGAAACTACGCACGAAGGCGACAAAACAAAAGGCGCACTAAACATGTGCGTAAACGCTCCAACACAGTGGAGTGAAGCTCAACCGAGCGAATAAGCAATATACAAGCACAACAGACGACAGAAATAAATCAATCACACACAACACTAGACAAACACAACGAGAAACTTATAGGACACTAATTACGCTAAACGAGAACAGGTGTCACAACAAACAGACAAAAGCAAACGAACATGAAACATACAACGGTGGCAGCTAGTATTCCGGAGACAACGAACGCCGAAGCCTGCCCGAACAAGGAAGAGAGGCAGCCTCGGCCGAAACCGTGACAATGGGACCACGCAGCTGTCATACCGCTCAGGAAGGAGACGCGTTCTGTCTCCTAGAGATGAACGTACTTTGGTGCAAAAAGTGCAAATCAATCCCAGAACAACAGCAAAGGACCTTGTGAAAATGCTGGATGAAACAGGTACATGAGTATCTATATCCACAGTAAAACAAGTCCTATATCGACATAACCTGAAAGGTTGCTCAGCAAGGAAGAAGCCACTGCTCCAAAACCGTCATAAAAAAGCCAGACTACGGTTTGCAACTGCACATGGGGACAAAGATTGTACTTTTTGGAGAAATGTCCACTGGTCTGATGAAACAAAAATAGAACTGTTAGGCCATAATGATCATCGTTATGTTTGAAGGAAATAGGGTAAGGCTTGCAAGCCGGAGAACACCATCCCAACCGTGAAGCACGGGGGTGGCAGCATCATGCTGTGGGGGTGCTTTGCTGCAGGAGGGTCTGGTGCACTTCACAAAATAGATGGCATCATGAGGAAGGAAAATTATGTGGATATATTGAAGCAACATCTCAAGACATCAGTCAGGAAGTTAAAGCTTGGTCGCAAATGGGTCTTCCAAATGGACAATGACCCCAAGCACACTTGCAAAATGGCGTAAGGACAACAAAGTCAAGGTATTGGAGTAGCCATCACAAAGCCCTGACCTCAATCCTATAGAAAAAGTGTGGGCAGAACTGAAAAGGCGTGTGCGAGCAAGGAGGCCTACAAACCTGACTCAGTTACACCAGCTCTGTCAGTAGGAATGGGCCAAAATTCACCCAACTTATTGTGGGTAGCTTGTGGAAGGTTACCCAAAATGTTTGACCCAAGTTAAACAATTTAAAGGCAAAGCTACCAAATACTAATTGAGTGTATGTAAACTTCTGACCCACAGGGAATGTGATGAAAGAAATAAAAGCTGAATTAAATCATTCTCTCTACTATTATTCTGACATTTCACATTCTTAAAATAAAGTGGTGATCCTAACTGACCTAAGACAGTTAATTTTTACTAGGATTAAATGTCAGGAATTGTGAAAAACTGAGTTTAAATGTATTTGGCTAAGGTATATATAAACTTCCGACTTCAACTGAATATGGGATGTAGACGACGCCACCAGCTGAAGGAATCTGGAAGGCTATCAGATACATAAATCCAAAATAAATTTAAGCTTTTTCTACTGTTGTTTGTTGTTGATACTACTGCAGCATACTGCTAGTAGTTATGACTGTGTAAGCCATCAGAAAGAGAAATACAACTTCTTTAAGCCCTGCCGACAATAGTTGATAAGGAATTTGATAGTGCTGCCTTGCCTGCCTGCAAACCCTCAGAAAGTTCAAAGCTGGCAACTGTTCTTAAATCTTCTTGTTATTACGTTGTCTGCCTGGTACTCTATTTCTCTCTGCTTCCAACTGGAGGATCATGATGTGCTGCTGATAAGCACTGCAATATAGTCTTTCCTCTCTCTCTCTCTCTCTCTCTCTCTCTCTCTCTCTGTGTCTCTCCGTCTCTCTCTCTCTCTCTCTCTCTCTCTCTCTCTCTCTCTCTCTCTCTCTCTCTCTCTCTCTCTCTCTCTCTCTCTCTCTCTCTCTCTCTCTCTCTCTCTCTCTCTCTCTCTCTCTCTCTCTCTCTCTGTCTGTCTCTGTCTCTGTCTCTCTGTCTCTCTGTCTCTCTGTCTCTGTCTCTCTGTCTCTCCGTCTCTCTCGATCTCTCTCTTTCCATAGACGTTACATATCTCTAATAAGACCCACACTTTGTGCATTCTTGCATTTTAACTGTTTTGTCAATCGCAGTCATCCAATTCGGTTATGTCTATAAATGTTTAAATTAGATTAGACTAGACAGTAATACAAGTGTGATCCATTCACCCACCACCAATAGCAGCAGTGATCCATTCACCCACCACCAATAGCAGCAGTGATCCATTCACCCACCACCGATAGCAGCAGTGATCCATTCACCCACCACCAATAGCAGCAGTGATCCATTCACCCACCACCAATAGCAGCAGTAGCACTTTCATCATGGTTTAATTTATTGAATAATTTGCCCATTTAACTTGTCGAGGAGGAGGAAGCCATCCATGCATTGTCCATGATCCAGCGCTGAGGGAAGATTCACACTATTAGTGCAATGATGGACCTTTACTGCAGTCAGCCAGCTGATTGGACAGCATCCTTCTCAAGGTCAGGTTCCAGTTAAGAGCTATTTTCTGCTTACCTCTGCAGCTCCCCAAATGGCACCCTATTCCCTACATAGTCCCATAGAGATCTATGGGCCCTAGTCAACAGTAGTGCACTGTAGAGGGAATAGGATGCTTTTTGTGACGTTACCATTGAATCTGCACACAAACTGCCTTTACAGTGACACCTAGACTGGCTTAGTGAGAGGAGAGGCTAATCCCAACTGGTAACATGAAGGGAAACTTCTTCACCTGCAAAAAAAATGACACAAAGGGACGATAAATCTGATAAGTGTGATTTTATTCTACGCCGTGCTAGCCCAATGGCCCGATCATATTGAATTATTAGCATGTCAAATGATGCAGTTTATTACATCAAGTAGGCTACATCAGCACACAGTGATGACATCAGCACACAGTGATGACATCAGCACACAGTGATGACATCAGCACACTGTGATCAGATGCTAGAGGTCCAAGGTCAGGTATCAATGGTCATGTTGGGCTCGATGTTACTTTCTTCCTTTTGTTTCTTGTTTGGAATCAAGTGGCAAGACGTATTTCTGCAGATGACAATGTCAGATGTTTTCAAGTGCTTAATTGCATCTGTCTCCAAAAGCAGGGAACTATCAACGGAGTTCATGCTAAATCATCTTGTACTGAATGAAAATATAAAAAACATGTAAAGTGTTGGTCCCATGTTTCATGAGCTGAAATTAAAGATCCCAGAAATGTTCCATATGCACAAAAAACTTATTTCTCCCAAATGTTGTGCACAAATTTGTTTACACCCCTGTTAGTGAGCATTTCTCTTTTGCCAAGATAATCCATCCACCTGATAGGTGTGGAATATCAAGAAGCTGATTAAACAGCTTGATCATTACACAGGTGCACCTTGTGCTGGGTACAATAAAAGGCCACTTTAAAATGTGCAGTTTTGTCACAGATGTCTCAAGTTTTGAGGGAACATGCAATTGGCAAGCTGACTGCATGAATGTCCACCAGAGCTGTTGCCAGATAATGTAATCTATATTTCTCTACCATAAGCCGCCTCCAACGTTTTAGAGAATTTGGCAGTATGTTCAACCGGCCTCACAACCGCAGACAACGTGCAACCACCCAGCCCAGGACCTCCACATCCGGCTTCTTCACCTCACTGTAAAACCGGATAAGTTCTGGCTACTCAAACATTTTGAGGAAAACGATTACCCCCCCAAAAAAATAAGTTACGAAACTTAAATAGCTGAAGTGAGCAGTACTACCTTCATATGAGTAATACAAATGCCGTTTTTTTGAGTAAGGTATACTTAAATGTAACACCCCCACTAAGCCACATGTCCAATAATTTCCCAGTGTGCGTTGCCTTTTTCGATTGAATTGCGGCAGGTAGCTTAGTGGTTAAGAGTGTTGTGCCAGTAACCGAAAGGTCGCTGGTTCTAATCCCCGAGCCGACTAGGTGAAAAATCTGTCGATGTGCCCTTGAGCAAGGCACTTAACCCTAATTGCTCATGTAAGTCGCTCTGGATAAGAGCGTCTGCTAAATGACTAAAAATGTAAATGTAAAATGTAGAGTTACCACCCATGGGCCATGACTGTATTTGTTAGTGACAGAGACATGGTTGTTGAATTCGCTCATTTTCAATCCTGTGGCTTTCACCAAGTGAGTTCCTAGGCTAATATTATCATTATATAATTGAACCATTACATATATCATAAGGCATTACACAGTGGCCTGAAACTCATGGTTTACAGGCCATACCAGGCCTGCAAGTAGGATTTCAAACTTTCAAAATGTTCCCATAGTAATCATCCAACCAGGATTTCTGGAAAACCTGGGAAATGTACCAGAATTTTGCAACCCTAACTGTAAATCACATTATGATGGCTTGCAAAGTGATATGTAACTCCTATTGGAATCTAGCCAGCGTTAGGCTATCCAGCAGTTCATAATGACTGCCAGGGTTAAGAACAGTGGGAGGAAATGACCTAAGCTATTTAAACTGGAACAACCATTTCAGTAGCTGGTGCAAAATGATTGGATTAGTTTAAAATTGTTTAATTTATCTTTGTGTAGCATGACATTTAATAAATCAATCACTCAATGTACATGCAAAAACACAGATATTAAAAACAATTCCCCAAAATCTACCTGCAGTGGGAAAGAAAATAGTTAATTTGGCATCATATCTTAAAAACATTTAGTTGGTGTGACTTCTCATTTAGTTTTGAATCAGTACCACATAAACATTTTAAGTAATAATGACTTTTCATTGACTTTGAGTACAACTTACTAGAAAAATTTGAGTTAAAAATGCCTTGGGGTTTACAGTGCTGTAGGATCATCTGAGACAAGCCACCCGGACAGCTGATGAAACTGAGGAGTATTTCTGTCTGTAATAAAGCCTTTTTGTGGAGACAAACTCATTCTGATTGGCTGGGCCTGGCTCCCCAGTGGGTGGGCCTATGCCCTCCAAGGCCCACCCATGGCTGCACCACTGCCCACTGTCATGTGAAATCCATAGATTAGGGCCTAATGCATTTATTTCAATTGACTGATTTCCTTATATGAACTGTTACACAGTAAAATCGTAAAAAATGTTGCATGTTGCATTTATATTTATGCTCAGTATATATGCAGACACCTTGGCTACATACATTTAAGTATGGTCTTTGTTATAGTGTGCTAGCACAGTATTATCTGGGCAGTATGAACAAAGTTGTGATTTAATGTAGCCTATTAGAAGGTCAACGGTAAAAATGGAGGGATATGTAGCTTAGTGGTTAAGAGCGTTGTGCCAGTAACCGAAAGGTCGCTGGTTCTAATCCCCAAGCCGACTAAGTGAAAAATCTGTCGATGTGCCCTTGAGCAAGGCACTTAACCCTAATTGCTCCTGTAAGTTGCTCTGCTAAATGATGTAAATCTATAAAATCAGTATTTTTTTTTCCTACAGTGAGAGAAAAAAGTATTTGATTCCCTGCTGATTTTGTACGTTTGCCCACTGACAAAGACATGATCAGTCTATAATTTTAATGGTAGGTTTATTTTAACAGTGAGAGACAGAATAACAACAAAAAAATCCAGAAAAACGCATGTCAAATTTAAAAAAAAATTGATTTGCATTTTAATGAGGGAAATACGTATTTGACCCCTCTGCAAAACATGATTTAGTACTTGGTGGCAAAACCCTTGTTGGCAATCACAGAGGTCAGACGTTTCTTGTAGTTGGCCACCAGGTTTGTAGATGGCCCCGTCCATCGTCCCTTTGATGCGGTGAAGTTGTCCTGTCCCCTTAGCAGAAACCCCCCCCCCCCCCAAAGCATAATGTTTCCACCTCCATGTTTGACGGTGGGGATGGTGTTCTTGGGGTCATAGGCAGTATTCCTCCTCCTCCAAACACGGCAAGTTGAGTTGATGCCAAAGAGCTCCATTTTGGTCTCATCTGACCACAACACTTTCACCCAGTTCTCCTCTGAATTATTCAGATGTTCATTGGCAAACTTCAGACGGGCATGTATATGTGCTTTCTTGAGCAGGGTGACCTTGCGGGCTCTGCAGGATTTCAGTCCTTCACGGCGTAGTGTGTTACCAATTGTTTTCTTGGTGACTATGGTCCCAGCTGCCTTGAGATCATTGACAAGATCCTCCCGTTTAGTTCTGGGCTGATTCCTCACCGTTCTCATGATCATTGCAACTCCACGAGGTGAGATCTTGCATGGAGCCCCAGACCGAGGGAGATTGACAGTTCTTTTGTGTAATCGCACCAACTGTTGTCACCTTCTCACCAAGCTGCTTGGCGATGGTCTTGTAGCCCATTCCAGCCTTGTGTAGGTCTACAATCTTGTCCCTGACATCCTTGGAGAGCTCTTTGGTCTTGGCCATGGTGGAGAGTTTGGAATCTGATTGATTCATTGCTTCTGTGGACAGGTGTCTTTTATACAGGTAGCGGCAGGTAGCTTAGTGGGTAAGAGCGTTGTGCCAGTAACCGAAAGGTCGCTGGTTCTGAGCCGACTAGGTGAAAAATCTGTCGATGTGCCCTTGAGCAAGGCACTTAACCCTAATTGCTCCTGTAAGTCGCTCTGGATAAGAGCGTCTGCTAAATGACTAAAAAAAAAAAAATTATAATAATACAGGTAACAAGCTGAGATTAGGAGCACTCCCTTTAAGAGTGTGCTCCTAATCTCAGCTCGTTACCTGTATAAAAGACACCTGGGAGCCAGAAATCTTTCTGATTGAGAGGGGGTCAAATACTTATTTCCCTCATTAAAATGCAAATCAATTTATAACATTTTTGACATGCGTTTTTCAGATTTTTGTTGTTGTTATTCTGTCTCTGACTGTTCAAATAAACCTACCATTAAAATTATAGACTGATAATTTCTTTGTCAGTGGGCAAACGTACAAAATCGGCAGGGGATCAAAAACTTTTTTCCCTCACTGTAATTCAGTTTAGTTTTTTCCCAAATTCCGTTTTCTCCGTTTGGTTTTTCCAGATTTCAGATTATTCCGTTTTTCAGGTTTTTGCTCTCAAAATCACACCTTTTTGATAGAAAAACAAGTCCACAATAATGGTTAAACCACATCAGGAGGATACTTTTGAGGTCTGGGAAAAATCTAAGAAATGTTCTATGTTCAATAAAAAAAAATTATATTGTTGAATTCCGTTTTAAAGGGACATTTCTAAAATGTTAAACTTCACATTCATCATCTCCAGCACCACCCCAACATCAACATATGTGAAAATGGGGTGTTTCTAGGTTTTGTAGTAAAAAAGATAGAGGAGAATAAGCGTTTCCAATGACATCATCAACCAATTAGTAGGCAATTAGTAGGCAATGCCAATTGGTCAGAAAATCATGCAACGTGAAATGTTCACATACAGTGCATTCGGAAAGTATTCAGACCTCTGGACTTTTTCCACATTTTGTTACGTTACAGCCTTATTCTAAAATGGATCCTTTTTTCCCCTCATCAATCTACACACAATACCACAAAATGACAACGCTAAAACAGGTTTTTAGATTTTTTCCGAATGTATTAAGAACAAAAAACTGAAATACATTATTTACATAAGTATTCAGACCCTTTGCTATGAGACTCAAAATTGAGCTCAGGTGCATCCTGTTTCCATTGATCATCCTTGAGATGTTTCTACAACTTGATTGAAGTCCACCTGTGGTAAATTCAATTGATTGGTCATGATTCGGAAAGGCACACACCTGTCTATATAAGGTTTGTCCGAAGAGCTCCGAGACAGGATTGTGTTGAGGCACAGATCTGGGGAACGGTACCAAAACATCTCTGCAGCATTGAAGGTCCCCAAGAACACAGTGGCCTCCATCATTCTTAAATGGAAGAAGTTTGGAACCACCAAGACTCTTCCTAGAGCTGGCCGCCCATACAAACGGAGCAATCGGGGGAGAAGGGCCTTGGTCAGGGAGGTGACCAAGAACCCGATGGTCACTCTGACAGAGCTCCAGAGTTCCTCTGTGGAGATGGGAGAACCTTCAAGAAGGACAATCATCTCTGCAGCACTCCACCAATCAGGCCTTTATGGTAGAGTGGCCAGACGGAAGCCACTCCTCAGTAAAAGGCACATAACAGCCCGCTTGGAGTTTGCCAAAAGACACCTAAAGGACTCTCAGACCATGAGAAACAAGATTCTCTGGTCTGATGAAACCAAGATTGAACTCTTGGCCTGAATGCCAAGCGTCACGTCTGGAGGAAACCTGGCACCATCCCTACGGTGAAGCATGGTGGTGGCAGCATCATGCTGTGGGGGTGTTTTTCAGCGGCAGGGACTGGGAGACTAGTCAGGATCAAGGGAAAGATGAACAGAGATCCTTGATGAAAACCTGCTCCAGAGCGCTCAGGACCTCAGACTGGGGCAAATGTTCACCTTCCAACAGGACAATGTCCCTAAGCACACATCCAAGACAACGCAGGAGTGGCTTCAGGACAAGTCTCTGAATGTCCTTGAGTGACCCAGAGGCCGGACTTGAACCCGATCTAACATCTCTGGAGAGACCTGAAAATAGCTGTGCAGCGACGCTCCCCATCCAACCTGACAGAGCATGAGAGGATCTGCAGAGAAGATTGTGAGAAACTCCCCAAATACAGGTGTGCCACGCTTGTAGCGTCATACCCAAGAAGACTCAAGGCTGTAATCGCTGCCAAAGGTGCTTCAACAAAGTGCTGAGTAAAGGGTCTGAATACTTATGTAAATGGGATATTTCCAGGGTTTTTTGTTGTTGAAATTTGCCAGAAATTCAAAAAAACTGTTTTTCCTTTGTCATTATGAGGTATTGTGTGTAGATTGAAGATGGGGAAAAACTATTTAATCCATTTTAGAATAAGGCTGTAACGTAACAAAATGTGGAAAAAGTCAAGGGGTCTGAATACTTTCCGAATGATGTTGATGTTGGGGTGGTGCTGGAGATGATGAATATGAAGTTTAATTTATTTATTTGCCTGCATTCCGTGATTCCTCAACGTTCTCCTCATCGTAGATGTTATAGATATGATGAGATGTTATAGATAAACTAGACAGTGTCTGGAATTGAATACTCTATTGCTCTAGCCTGAGACCTAACCATGAAGGCATCTTCATTAACCAGCAGTCTTCACAGCTACCACATCTCACAAAGCCACCAGATGCAGTCATACACTCATTTGGCTCCACTACCTCTCTGGTCTCTAAAGCGTCAAAATGTTTTGAAGTGAATTTTCCGCCCTTCCACATTAGATGTAGCCGGTCCACACACCCTGTGCTCTGTGCTAACCCCTCCACCTGCCTGTCAGTTGGTGTGTGTTTTAAAATAGCGCTCGTCCTGGCTGACACCGATCACCTGCTGCTGTCACCGTAACCATGGGAAGCCCTTGACAACCTGACACGGTGACGAGATCAAAGCACCGTGATAATCCACCGTACAGTACGGGGGGTGGAATCCGATTCACCTACGCCCGACACAGGAACACACACACACACGCACACACAGGCCGCGACACATGCGCGTGTTAGGTCGTCCATGCGTGTGCGTGTGGAGAGCACAGCTGCACTCCCACCAGCAGGATGGATCCTAGTGAATGCTCCACACCATCCAATAGGATTAGAGGGTTTAAATGTCTAAAGGGCCATCATCATCATCATCATCATCATCTCTCTCCTGCCCGGCGCCTTGTAGCCCTACAACCACCTAATGCTGCTTTATGATAAGATCATTGTGTGTGTGTGTGTGTGTGTGTGTGTGTGTGTGTGTGTGTGTGTGTGTGTGTGTGTGTGTGTGTGTGTGTGTGTGTGTGTGTGTGTGTGTGTGTGTGTGTGTGTGTGAGCACCTGCGTACCTGAGTGTGTGTACAGTCGTGGTCAAAAGTTTTGAGAATGGAGGGATAGAGAGATGGATGTAGAGAGAGAGAGATGGATGTAGAGAGAGAGAGATGGATGTAGAGAGAGAGAGAGATGGAGGGAGAGAGAGAGAGATGGAGGGAGAGAGAGATGGAGAGGTGGATGGAGAGAGATGAATGGAAAGAGAGAGATGGAGGGAGAGAGAGATGGATGAGAGAGAGAGAGAGAGAGAGAGAGAGAGAGAGAGAGAGAGAGAGAGAGAGAGAGAGAGAGAGAGAGAGAGAGAGAGAGAGAGAGAGAGAGAGAGAGAGAGAGAGAGAGAGAGAGAGATGGAGAGAGTGATTTTGTCGGTTGGGTATATATTAACCCTGGAATGCTGATGCTATGTATTGGCCAATGAGAGGCTTTGAAGCTACAGGTCGGCCGTATTGGCATTCCCCAGAAGAAGCAGTCATCCATTGGAATGAGTGGAATTCTACAGTATTTCAATTAAATGTTTCAAGGACAAAATTACATTTATTTAAGTATTTTGTTGTTGTAGTGGGGACAGTAACATTAGAAATGTCAAAAAAGTATAATATTTGTATGTTTAGCTCACATAATATAACTTAAAGGTATGCATTAAGGTGTCTGTAATAGAATACATTTGGCAAAAAATAGAAATGTAGACATAACGGTGGGAGAGTGCCTGGCAGGTAGGAGCGTTGGGCCAGTAACCGAAAAGTTGCTGGATCGAATCCCCGAGCTGACAAGGTAAAAATCTGTCGTTCTGCCCCTGAGCAAGGCAGTTAACCCACTGTTCCCCGGGCGTCAAAGACGTGCATGTCGATTAAGGCAGCCCTCCGTACCTCTCTGATTCCCA
Organism: Coregonus lavaretus; assembly: GCF_964263955.1. Classification (NCBI taxonomy): domain Eukaryota; kingdom Metazoa; phylum Chordata; class Actinopteri; order Salmoniformes; family Salmonidae; genus Coregonus; species Coregonus lavaretus. Next base: position 10,932 of record NW_028163208.1, on the reverse strand, counting down.
CTCCAATTCGCATACCGCACCAACAGATTGACAGATGACGAAATCTATTGCACTCCACACTGCCCTTTCCCACCTGGACAAAGGAACACCTATGTGAGAATGCTGTTCATTGACCACCTTAGTGCCCTCCAAGTGCATCACTAAACTGAGGACCCTGGGATTAAACACCTCCCTCTGCAACTGGATCCTGGACTTCCTGACAGGCCGCCCCCAGGTGGTAAGGGTAGGCAACATTACATCCGCCATGCTGACCCTCAACACGGGGGCTCTCAGCGGTGCATGCTTAGTCCCCTCCTGTACTCCCTGTTCACCCACGACTGCAAGGCTGCGCACGACTCCACACTATCATTAAGTTTGCCGATGACATGACGGTGGTAGGCCTGATCATCGACGACGATGAGACAGCCTATGGGGAGGAGGTCAGAGAACCTGGCAGTGTGGTGCCAGGACAACAACCTCTCCCTTAACGTCAGCAAGACAAAGGAGCTGATCGTGGACTACAGGAAAAGGCGGGCCGAGCACGCCCCCCATTCATATCGGCGTGGAGCGAGTCAAGAGCTTCAAGTTCCTCAGTGTCCACATCACTAAGGAATTTTCATGGTCCACACAAATGAACACAGTCGTGAAGAGGGCCCGACAACGCCTCTTCCCCCTCAGGAGGCTGAAAAGATTCGGCATGGGCCCTCAGATCCTCCAAATGATCTGCATCATGGAGATAATCTTGACTGGTTGCATCACCGCCTGGTATGGCAACTGTTTGGCCTCCTACCGCAAGGCTGCCATCCAGGACCTCTATACCAGGCGGTGTCAGAGGAAGGCCCTCAAAATTGTCAAAGACTCCAGCCACCCACGTCATAGACTGTTCTCTCTGCTACCGCACAGCAAGCGGTACCGATGCACCAAGTCTGGATCCAACAGGACCCTGAACAGCTTCTACCCCCAAGCCATAAGACTGCTAAATAGTTAGTCCAGGTAGCTATTGGTTAACTATTTAACTATCTGCCTTGACCCTTTTTCACTAACTCTTTTGACTCATCACATACGCTGCTGCTACTGTTTATTATATATCCTGTTGCCTAGTCACTTTATCCCTACCTACAGTTGAAGTCGGAAGTTTACATACACCTTAGCCAAATACATTTGAACTCAGTTTTTCGTAATTCCTGACATTTAATCCTAGTAAAAATTCCCTGTTTTAGGTCAGTTAGGATCACCACTTTATTTTAAGAATGTGAAATGTCAGAATAATAGTAGAGAGAATTATTTATTTCAGCTTTTATTTCTTTCATCACATTCCCAGTGGGTCAGAAGTTTACTAAATTGTTTAACTTGGGTCAAACATTTCGGGTAGCCTTCCACAAGCTTCCGACAATAAGTTGGGTGAATTTTGGCCCATTCCTCCTGACAGAGCTCGCACACGCTTTTTCAGTTCTGCCCACAAATGTTCTATAGGATTGAGGTCAGGGCTTTGTGATGGCCACTCCAATACCTTGACTTTGTTGTCCTTAAGCCATTTTGCCACAACTTTGGAGATATGCTTGGGGTCATTGTCCATTTGGAAGACCCATTTGCGACCAAGCTTTAACTTCCTGACTGTTTCAACGGCTCAGACACGAGACGTATGTGGCAGGGTCTACAGACAATCACGGACTACAAAAAGAAAACCAGCCACGTCGCCGACACCGACGTCTCGCTTCCAGACAAGCTAAACACCTTCTTCGCCCGCTTGGAGGATAACACAGTGCCACTGATGAGGCCCACTACCAAGGACTGTGGCCTCTCCTTCTCCATGGCCGACGTGAGTAAGACATTTAAGCATGTTAACCCCCGCAAGGCTGCCGGCCCAGAAGGCATCCCTAGCCGTGTCCTCAGAGCATGCGCAGACCAGCTGGCTGGTGTGTTCATGGACATATTCAATCTCTCCCTTTCCCAGTCTGCTTTTCCACATGCTTCAAGATGGCCACCATTGTTCCTGTACCCAAGAAAGCAAAGGTAACTGAACTAAATGACTATCGCCCTGTAGCACTCACCTCTGTCATCATGAAGTGCTTTGAGAGACTAGTCAAGGATCATATCACCTCTACCTTACCTGTCACCCTAGACCCACTTCAATTTGCTTACCGCCCCAATAGATCCACAGACGATGCAATTGCCATCACACTGCACACTGCCCTATCCTATCTGGACAAGAGGAATACCTATGTAAGAATGCTGTTCATTGACTATAGCTCAGCATTCAACACCATAGTACCCTCCAAGCTCATCATTAAGCTCGAGACCCTGGGTCTGAACCCCGCCCTGTGCAACTGGGTCCTGGACTTCCTGACGGGCTGCCCCCAGGTGGTGAAGGTAGGAAACAACATCTCCACTTCGCTGATCCTCAACACTGGGGCCCCACAAGGGTGCGTGCTCAGCCCCCTCCTGTACTCCCTGTTCACCCATGACTGCGTGGCCAAGCACGCCTCCAACTCAATCATCAAGTTTGCAGACGACACAACAGTAGTAGGCTTGATTACCAACAATGATGAGACCGCCTACAGGGAGGAGGTGAGGGCTCTGGGAGTGTGGTGCCAGGAAAATAACCTCTCACTCAACATCAACAAAACAAAGGAGATGATCGTGGACTTCAGGAAACAGCAGAGGGTGCACCCCCCTATCCACATCGACGGGACCGCAGTGGAGAAGATGGAAAGCTTCAAGTTCCTTGGTGTACACATCACTGACAAACTGAAATGGTCCACCCACGCAGACAGTGTGGTGAAGAAGGCGCAACAGAGCCTCTTCAACCTCAGGAGGCTGAAGAAATTTGGCTTATCACCTAAAACCCTCACAAACCTTTACAGATGCGCAATTGAGAGCATCCTGTTGGGCTGTATCACCGCCTGGTACGGCAACTGCACCGCCCACAACCGCAGGGCTCTCCAGAGGGTGGTGCGGTCTGCCAAACGCATTACCGGGGGCAAACTAACCGCCCTCCAAGACACATACAGCACCCGATGTCACAGCAAGGCCAAAAAGATCATCAAGGACATCAACCACCCGACCCACTGCCTGTTCACCCCGCTATCATCCAGAAGGCGAGGTCAGTACAGGTGCATCAAAGCTGGGACCGAGAGAATGAAAAACAGCTTCTATCTCAAGGCCATCAGACTGTTAAATAGCCATCACTAGCACATTAGAGGCTGCTGCTGCCTATTGAAATCACTGGCCACTGGCCACTGGCCAGCAATGGAACACTAGTCACTTTAATAATGTTTACATATCTTGCACTACTCATCTCATATGTATATACTGCATTCTATTCTATAATATTCTTCTGTATCTTAGTCCATGCCGCTCTGTCATTGCTTGTCCATGTATATATACTTAAATCCCATTCCTTACTTTTTTGTATATATTGGGAATATGTTGGGAAATTGTTAGATATTACTGCACTGTCGGAGCTAGAAGCATAAGCATTTCGCAACACCCGCTATAACATCTGCTAAACACGTGTATGTGACAAATACAATTTGATTTGATTTGATGTCTTGAGATGTTGCTTCAATATATCCACATAATTTTGCTTCCTCATGATGTCATCTATTTTGTGAAGTGCACCAGTCCCTCCTGCAGCAAAGCACCCCCACAGCATGTTGCTGCCACCCCCGTGCTTCACGGTTGGGATGGTGTTCTTTGGCTTGCAATAACCCCCTTTTCCCTCCAAACATAATGATGGTCATTATGGCCAAACAGTTCTATTTTTGTTTAATCAGACCAGAGGACATTTCTCAAAAAAGTACGATCTTTGTCGTCTTTGTCCCCATGTGCAGTGGCAAACCGTAGTCTGGCTTTTTTATGGCAGTTTTGGAGCAGTGGCTTCTTCCTTGCTGAGTGGCCTTTCAGGATATGTCGATATAGGACTCGTTTTACTGTGGATATAGATAATTTTGTACCTGTTTCCTCCAGCATCTTCACAAGGTCCTTTGCTGTTGTTCTGGGACTGATTTACACTTTTCGCACCAAAGTACGTTAATCTCTAGGAGACACAACGTGTCTCCTTCCTGAGCGGTATGACGGCTGCGCGGTCCCATGGTGTTTATACTTGGGTACTATGGTTTGTTCAGATGAATGTGGTACCTTCAGGCATTTGGAAATTGCTCCCAAGGATGAACCAGACGTGTGGTGATTTCTTTTGATTTTCCCATGATGTCAAGCAAAGAGGCACTGAGTTTGAAGGTAGGCCTTGAAATACATCCACAGGTACACCTCCAATTGACTCAAATGATGTCAATTAGCCTGTCAGAAGCTTCTAAAGCCATGACATCATTTTCTGGAATTTCCCAAGCTGTTTAAAGGCACAGTCAACTTAGTATATGTAAATTTCTGACCCACTGGAATTGTGATACAGTGAATTATAAGTGAAATAATCTGTCTGTAAACAATCTCTCTCTGTCTGTCTCTGTCTGTCTGTCTGTCTGTCTGTCTGTCTGTCTGTCTGTCTGTCTGTCTGTCTGTCTGTCTGTCTGTCTGTCTGTCTGTCTGTATCTCTGTCTGTATCTCTGTCTGTCTCTCTGTCCCCCTCTGTCTGTCTGTGTCTGTCTGTCTGTCTGTGTCTCTCTCCCCTCTCTCAATTCAATTACATTTACATTTACATTTACGTCATTTAGCAGACCAATCCAGAGCAATTCAATTTCAATTCCAATTTAAGGGCTTTATTAGCATGGGAAACATATGTTTACATTGCCAAAGCAAGTAAATAAATAATAAACAAAAGTGAAAAAAACAATAATAATATATATTTTTTAAATAACAGTAAATATTACACTCACAAAAGTTCCAAAAGAATAGAGACATTTCAAATGGCATATTATGTGCAAATAGTTAAAGTACAAAAGGAAAAATAAATAAACATAAATATGGGTTGTATTTACAATGGTGTTTGTTCTTCACTGGTTGCCCTTTTCTTGTGGCAACAGGTCACAAATCTTGCTGCTGTGATGGCACACTGTGGTTTTTCACCCAGTAGATATGGGAGTTTATCAAAATTGGGTTTGTTTTCAAATTCTTTGTGGGTCTGTGTAATCTGAGGGAAATATGTGTATCTAATATGGTCATACAGGAGATTAGGAAGTGAAGCTCAGTTTCCACCTCATTTTGTGGGCAGTGTGCACATAGCCTGTCTTCTCTTGATAGCCTTTCTCAATTGCAAGGCTATGCTCACTGAGTCTGTACATAGTCAAAGCTTTCCTTAAGTTTGGGTCAATCACAGTGGTCAGGTATTCTGCCGCTGTGTACTCTCTGTTTCTTTGTTAATTCTTTCCAATGTGTCAAGTAATTCTCTTTTTGTTTTCTCATGATTTGGTTGGGTCTAATTGTGTTGCTGTCCTGGGGCTCTGTGGGGTCTGTTTGTGTTTGTGAACAAAGCCCCTGGATCAGTTACTTAGAGGACTCTTCTCCAGGTTCATCTCTCTGTAGGTGATGGCTTTGTTATGGAAGGTTTGGGAATCGCTTCCTTTTAAGTGGTTGTAGAATTTAACGGCTCTTTTCTGGATTTTCATAATTAGCGGGTATCGGCCTAATTCTGCTCTGCATGCATTATTTGGTGTTTTACGTTGTACACTGAGGATATTTTTGCAGAATTCTGCATGCGGAGTCTCAATTTGGTGTTTGTCCCATTTTGTGAATTATTGGTTGGTGAGCAGACCCCAGACCTCACAACCATAAAGGGCAATGGGTTCTATAACTGAATCAAGTATTTTTAGCCAGGTCCTAATTGGTATGTCAAATTTTATGTTCCTTTTGATTGCATAGAAGGCCCTTCTTGCCTCTCAGATCGTTCGCAGCTGGGTCTGTGGCGCTGATGTTTAGGCCGAGGTATGTATAGTTTTTTGTGTGCTCTAGGGTAACGGTGTCTAGATGGAATTTAGATTTGTGATCCTGGCAACTGGACCTTTTTTGGAACACCATTATATTTGTCTGACTGAAATTCACTGTCAGGACCCAGGTCTGACAGAATCTGTGCAGAAGATCTAGGTGCTGCTGTAGGCCCTCCTTGGTTGGTGACAGAAGCACCAGATCATCAGCAAACAGTAGACATTTGACTTCAGATTCTAGTAGGGTGAAGTCGGGCGCTGCAGACTGTTCTAGTGCCCTCGCCAATTCGTTGATGTATATGTTGAAGAGGGTGGGGCTTAAGCTGCATCCCTGTCTCACACCACGGCCCTGTGGAAAGAAATGTGTATGTTTTTTGCCAACTTTAACCGCACACTTGTTGTTTGTGTACATGGATTTTATAATGTTGTATGTTTTTCCCCCGAACACAACTTTCCATCAATTTGTATAGCAGACCCTCATGCCAAATTGAGTCAAAAGCTTTTTTGCAATCAACAAAGCATGAGAATACTTTCCCTTTTTTTGGTTTGTTTGTTTGTCAATTAAGGTGTGCAGGGTGAATACGTGGTCTGTCGTATGGTAATTTGGTAAAAAGCCAATTATATTTTATCATTTCATTTAGGATACCATCAACACCACAGGCCTTTTTGGGTTGGCGGGTTTGTATTTTGTCCTGTAGTTCATTCAATGTAATTGGAGAATCCAGTGGGTTCTGGTAGTCTTTAATAGTTGATTCTAAGATTTGTATTTGATCATGTATATGTTTTTGCTGTTTGTTCTTTGTTATAGGGCCAAAATGATTGGAGAAGAGGTTTATCCATACATCTCTGTTTTGGATAGATAACTCTTGTTGTTGTTGGTTGTTTAGTGTTTTCCAATTTTCCCAGAAGTGGTTTGATTCTATGACTTCTTCAATTACATTGAGCTGATTTCTAACGTGCTGTTCTTAATTGTTCCATAGTGTATTTCTGTATTGTTTTAGTGATTCACCATAGTGAAGGCGTAGGCTCAGGTTTTCTGGGTCTCTATGTTTTTGGTTGGATAGGTTTCTCAATTTCTTTCTTGGGTAGTATATTTGACCTCTCAGCTTCCCTATCAAATCTAAAAATTTAGGTTTTCTACTGCCAAGTTTACACCTTCACTATTATAGTGAAATGTTTTGTCCAGGAAGTTGTCTAAAAGGGATTGAATTTGTTGTTGCCTAATTGTTTTTGGGTAGGTTTCCACACTGCTTTCCTTCCATCTGTAGCATTTCTTAATATCATTCAGTTCCTTTGGCTTAGATGTCTCATGATTGAGTATTGCTCTGTTCAAGTAGACTGTGATTTTGCTGTGATCTGATAGGGGTGTCAGTGGGCTGACTGTGAACGCTCTGAGAGACTCTGGGTTGAGGTCAGTGATAAAGTAGTCTACACTACTACTGCCAAGAGATGATCTATAGGTGTACCTATCGTAGGAGTCTCATCGAAGCCTACCATTGACTATGTACATACCCAGCGTGCAACAGAGCTGAAGGAGTTGTGACCCGTTTTTGTTGTGGCTGTTTCGTGTGATGTATTGTTGTCTCTACCTTCTTCCTTTGTGCTGTTGTCTGTGCCCAATAATGTTTGTACCATGTTTTGTACTGCTACCATGTTGTGCTGCTGCCATGTTGTGTTGCTACCATGTTGTTTTCATGTTGGGTTGCTACCATGCTTTGTTGTCATGTGTTGCTGCCATGCTATGTTGTTGTCTTAGGTTGTCACGATCGTTGAGAGACGGGTCAGACCAAGGTGCAGCGTAAAAAGCGTACATGTTTATTAACTAAATAAACATACAACAAAACAAGAAACGACGTAACGTGAAGTCCTCCGGCTATACACATACCAACCTAACAGAAACAAGATCCCACAACTAAGGTAGGCAACCAGGCTACCTAAGTATGATCCCCAATCAGAGACAACGAGCGACAGCTGTCTCTGATTGGGAATCACACCCGGCCAAACATAGAAATACAACCTAGATCTACCACATAGAAATACACTAACATAGATCTCAACAGAAAACTCACACCCTGACCCAACCAACGAGAGTTCTCTCGATCAGGTTGTGATGTGTGTTTAGTCCTATATTTTTATTTCATTTTTGTATTTTTAATCCCAGCCCCCGTCCCTGCAGGAGGCCTTTTGCCTTTTGGTAGGCCGTCATTGTAAATAAGAATTTGTTCTTAACTGACTTGCCGAGTTAAATAAAGGTTAAATAAAAAAGTTGTGCCTAGGGGGGCATATGGAGGAGGGAATGCTGTCACCTCCACGGAGATGTTTGTCCTCCTGTGTGCTGAGTGTGTCAGGTTCTTGTCCAGTTCTGGCATTTAGGTAGACACAGACTAGTACATGTCCCTGGGCCTGGAAATGATTGATTTCCTCCTCCAGGATGGAGAAGCTGTCTTCATTAAAGTATGGGGATTCTAGTGGGGGGATACAGGGGCTTGCGAAAGTATTCACCCCCCTTGGCATTTTTCCTATTTTGTTGCCTTACAACCTGGAATTAAAATTGATTTTTGGGGGGTTTGTTTCATTTGATTTACACAACATGCCTACCACTTTGAAGATGCAAAATATGTTTTATTGTGAAACAAACAAGAAATAAGACAAAAAAAACAGAAAACTTGAGCGTGCATAACTATTCACCCCCCAAAGTCAATACTTTGTAGAGCCACCTTTTGCAGCAATTACAGCTGTAAGTCTCTTGGGGTATGTCTCTATAAGCTTGGCACATCTAGCCACTGGGATTTTTGCCCATTCTTCAAGGCAAAACTGCTCCAGCTCCTTCAAGTTGGATGGGTTCCGCTGGTTTACAGCAATCTTTAAGTCATACCACAGATTCTCAATTGGTATTGAGGTCCGAAGTTTCACTAGGCCATTCCAAGACCTTTAAATGTTTCCTCTTAAACCACTTGAGTGTTGTTTTAGCAGTATACTTAGGGTCATTGTCCTGCTGGAAGGTGAACCTCCGTCCCAGTCTCAAATCTCTGGAAGAATGAAACAGGTTTCCCTCAAGGATTTCCCTGTATTTAGCGCCATCCATCATTCCTTCAATTCTGACCAGTTTCCCAGTCCCTGCCGATGAAAAACATCCCCACAGCATGATGCTGCCACCACCATGCTTCACTGTGGGGATGGTGTTCTCGGGGTGATGAGAGGTGTTGGGTTTGCTCCAGACATAGCATTTTCCTTGATGGCCAAAAAGCTCAATTTTAGTCTCATCTGACCAGAGTACCTTCTTTCATATGTTTGGGGAGTCTCCCACATGCCTTTTGGCGAACACCAAACGTGTTTGCTTATTTGTTTCTTTAAGCAATGGCTTTTTTCTGGCCACTCTTCCGTAAAGCCCAGCTCTGTGGAGTGTACGGCTTAAAGTGGTCCTATGAACATATACTCCAATCTCCACTGTGGAGCTTTGCAGCTCCTTCAGGGTTTTCTTTGGTCTCTTTGTTGCCTCTGATTAATGCCCTTCTTGCCTGGTCCATGAGTTTTGGTGGGCGGCCCTCTCTTGGCAGGTTTGTTGTGGTGCCATATTATTTCTATTTTTTAATAATGGATTTAATGGTGCTCCGTGGGATGTTCAAAGTTTCGGATATTTTTTTATAACCCACCCTGATCTGTACTTACATTTACATTTTAGTCATTTACTTCTCCATATCTTTGTCCCTGACCTGTTTGGAGAGCTCTTTGGTCTTCATGATGCCGCTTGCTTGGTGGTGCCCCTTGCTTAGTGGTGTTGCAGACTCTGGGGCCTTTCAGAACAGGTGTATATATACTGAGATCATGTGACAGATAATGTGACACTTAGATTGCACACAGGTGGACTTTATTTAACTAATATGTGACTTTTGAAGGTAATTGGTTGCACTAGATTCTGAAGGTAATTGGTTGCACCACTTTTCCGTTATTTATTTTTTAGAATGTTTTGAAACAAGTTATTTTTTTCATTTCACTTCACCAATTTTGACTATTTTTTGTATGTCCATTACATGAAATCCAAATATAAATCCATTTAAATTGCAGGTTGTAATGCAACAAAATAGGAAATATGCCAAGGGGGATGAATACTTTTGCAAGGCACTGTATAGGTAGCACACAGGATGACATTTTTCTCTGTTGAGATCATTTCCTTTAGAATTTCTAGCCAAATGTCAAATGTTCCTGTGTTCTGTTGATCTCTCTCTGTCTCTCTCTCTCTGTCTCTCTCTCTCTCTCTCTCTCTCTCTCTCTCTCTCTCTCTCTCTCTCTCTCTCTCTCTCTCTCTCTCCCCTCTCTCTCTCCCCCCTCTCTCTCTCCCCCTCTCTCTCTCTCTCTCTCTCTCTCTCTCTCTCTCTCTCTCTCTCTCTCTCTCTCTCTCTCTCTCTCTCTCTCTCTCCTTCTCTTCCATATCAACAGAGACGTTTAATGGCTTTGGCAGGGAGCCATGGTGGCGACTGGCGAGTAGAGGAGAGTAACAGTGTCAAAACAGGCCACGCTACTTACATACTAGCCCTTTTCTTAGACAGCCATACAGTATTTAATGCTTAACTCCACCCACATTCCAGGTACCAGTCCCCACCCAACGTATCAACCCTCCCTGGGAAAGGGAGCAACAACAACAACAACAACAACATCAACAACATATGCAGCCCCTTTGCGAGCAGAGCAGAGCAGAGCGGAGGGGGAGGTGCCCTAGCCCCCAACATGGTTAACTGTGCATGAAATTGAACTGATCAACTAGCTATTGACCAGAAGCTCAACCCCCTAAGAGGAAGGGGGAAAAAGCTGCCGGCTGTGTGTTACCTGATTGGCTGAAAACTCCTCGGTCGGTTGGCTTTGATGGCTGGCACTTTACAGGGAAGAGTGATTTAATGGAATCTGCCAGACCTCATCAATGTCAGGTCTCCTTGAGGGGGCCCTGTCGCTCTGTTCCAACCCCTGCTTTCGCTCTGTTATATAACGCATCAGTCATGACAGGCGCCTAAAGGACAGATGTTGTGTTGTTGTTTTAACTGTATAAAACCAACCAGGAGATTGTTTCACCTCTGACTGGATT
>NW_028163209.1:0-9383 GCF_964263955.1 Coregonus lavaretus | reverse complement strand
GAGAAAGAGAGAGAGAGACAGAGAGAGAACACTGCAGTGCTGTACATAATTTAATAGCCGTGTTTATCAATTAGAGACAAGAGAACTCGAGAGAGCTCACTCGACTCGTACTTGACAGGTTAGAAGAGGTTTGATTACCGTCTTCAGTTGCTAGTTACGTCTCTTGCGGCGAGGGCGGCTGCATTGTCATGGGTGTTAGTGGTGTTAGGGGGGTCAGGTGTGTTAGTGGTGTTACTTACTGTAGGCTACATGCTGTGAGATTAGGGTAGGGGGGAGTTCCACAGGCTAGTGTAATGAATATCCCAATGCTAGCTGTGAGATTAGGGTTGGGGGGAGTTCCACAGGCTAGTGTAATGAATATCCCAATGCTAGCTGTGAGATTAGGGTAGGGGGGAGTTCCATAGGCTAGTGTAATAGATATCCCACTGCATGCTTGCCCTCTTGAATAATAATGCAAAATGTTGATTTCTGCCTAAATAGACCTACCCAACAGTTGTAATTTGTCATGAGATGACAATAAATAATAACTGGTAATGCTTCATAGTTCTAGAAAGGTCTGGAACTCACCTTTCTGCTATAAATAGTTATAAATTGCTGAGGTGTACTCACTTTTGAGGAGTACATAGTACAAATATGATGAAAATATGAAAATAAAAAAATTTATAGGGAATAGGGCTTGAAATGATTGAAATGCTTTCTAAATATAGTAACAATGACATTATAAACCACGGATCATAAGATGTCACCTTTCTTATGACTGTAAAATAAATATGATCATATTTAGTGACAGTACAAATTTGGCCCCATTTCATATACAGTGGTGTGAAAATTTGTTTGCCCCCTTCCTGATTTGTTATTTGTTTGCATGTTTGTCACACTTAAAATGTTTCAGATCATCAAACAAATTTAAATATTAGTCAAAGATAACACAAGTAAACACAAAATGCAGTTTTGAAATGAAGGTTGTTATTTTTAAGGGAAAACAAAATCCAAACCCACATGGCCCTGTGTGAAAAAGTGATTGCCCCCTACAACCTAATAACTGGTTGGGCCACCCTTAGCAGCAACAACGGCAATCAAGCGTTTGCGATAAGTTGCAATGAGTCTTTTACAGCGCTGTGGAGGAATTTTGGCCCACTCATCTTTGCAGAATTGTTGTAATTCAGCCACATTGGAGGGTTTTCGAGCATGAAGTGCCTTTTTAAGGTCATGCCACAGCATCTCAATAGGATTCAGGTCAGGACTTTGACTAGGCCACTCCAAAGTCTTCATTTTGTTTTTCTTGAGCCATTCAGAGGTGGACTTGCTGGTGTGTTTTGGATCATTGTCCTGCTGCAGAACCCAAGTTTGCTTCAGCTTGAGGTCACGAACAGATGGCCGGACATTCTCCTTCAGGATTTTTTGGTAGACAGCAGAATTCATGGTTCCATTTATCACAGCAAGTCTTCCAGGTCCTGAAGCAGCAAAACAGGCCCAGACCATCACAATACCACCACCATATTTTACTGTTGGTATGATGTTCTTTTTCTGAAATGCGGTGTTACTTTTACGCCAGATGTAATGGGACACACACCTTCCAAAAAGTTCAACTTTTGTCTCGTCAGTCCACAGAGTATTTTCCCCAAGGTCTTGGGGATCATCAAGATGTTTTCTGGCAAAAAATGAAACAAGCCTTAATGTTCTTTTTGCTCAGCAGTGGTTTTTGTCTTGGAACTCTGCCATGCAGGCCATTTTTGCCCAGTCTCTTTCTTATAGTGGAGTCAGGAACACTGACCTTAACTGAGGCAAGTGAGGCCTGCAGCTCTTTGGATGTTGTTGTGGGGTCTTTTGTGACTTTTTGGATGAGTCGTCGCTGCGCTCTTGGGGTAATTTTGGTCGGCCGGCCACTCCTGGGAAGGTTCACCACTGTTCCATGTTTTCGCCATTTGTGGATAATGGCTCTCACTGTGGTTCGCTGGAGTCCCAAAGCTTTAGAAATGGCTTTATAACCTTTTCCAGACTGATGGATCTCAATTACTTTCTTTCTCATTTGTTCCTGAATTTCTTTGGATCTCGGCATGATGTCTAGCTTTTGAGGATCTTTTGGTCTACTTCACTTTGTCAGGCAGGCCCTATTTAAGTGATTCCTTGATGGAGAACAGGTGTGGCAGTAATCAGGCCTGGGTGTGGCTAGAGGAATTGAGCTCAGGTGTGATAAACCACAGTTGAGTTGAGTTGTGACAGATGGGGCTTTCTAGCACTATAAGGCACTGGATCCTACGACGTTCACAGAGCGCTTTGTACACCAAAATGTCAGTCGGAACCGGTCCAGAACCACTCAAAGTCCCCCTATATAGGAAAACTCCACCCCAAAAAACTATCTTTTGGATAAAAAAAGGCATAATACGGAGATGATTTCTGTATTTTGAAAGTTACATATCTTGAAAACTTGATTGTTGACAAGTAAAACATTTTGGGACTATGTCAACAATGGACTAATTTAAACAAATACCAAAAGATAGTTTTTGGGTGGAGTTTTCCTTTAACATCTAAGAGGTATTGCCTCCTCGCTCACAGGTCCTTACTCGGATCTGCTGTCTCACAAACACACGTGACCGCCCTCTTGACAACATCTAGTAGTGTAGTAGTGAGGTTATGAATCCAACTCTGTTACACCCGTAATGTAGTGCTGAGGTTAAGATTAAGGTTAGGGTTAGGGTTAGGTTTAGGGTTAGGGAAAATAGGATTTTGAATGGGACTGAGTTGAGTGTCCCCACAAGGTTAGCTGTACAGGACTGTGTGTAAAATATTACTGTTCTCAGATTCTTTTCATACATTTTAGAAATATTTTTTCTATTGCTATATATCCATTGTTTAGCTGGATTGGAATGTTTGTATCCTGTCTATTTGACTGTAATATGTGGTTGTCTCACCTAGCTATCTTAAGATGAATGCACTTACTGTAAGTCACTCTGGATAAGAGCATCTGCTAAATGACAAAAAATCTAAAATGTAAGCGTTATTTTTTTTTTACGTATAGTAAGGGTAGTGTTTATTAATGATCATGATACTCTGGGCTTATCATCGGTTTCGGCAATCAGATCAAATTAAATATTAGAATTTGGTTTTTCAAAACTGAAGTATGAGATTTTGATCCTCCGAATAGAGATAAGGACTTAGTCATCCAATCTGACCTTTAATCAGGTTTGAATGTCGTTTTTTTTGCGCTTTTCAAAACTCAAAAGGTAGTGATTAGGATCGTTTTGATGCTGAAAAACAGGATTATCTTCATCCCACTGGAAGGGTGGATTCAGGGTGGATTCAGATACAGTGAAAGGCACTACAACCAAGAAATGTCAACTAATGTGAAGAGGTTTAAAAACGTTCTTACATATGAAAACCAAAGATGAATTATGTTAAATTGACATTAGTATAGGTATGTAGTCAGTTGATATATTGAGAAGTATCAAATTGTCACGACTTCCTCCGAGGCTGCCTCCTCTCCTTGTTCGGGCAGGCTTCGGCGTTCGTCGTCACCGGCCTTCTGGCCACTGCTGCTCCTCATCTCATCATTCCATTTGTTTTGTCTTGTTTATTACACACACCTGGTTCATATCCCCTCAACAGTACCTGTATAAGTGTTCCCTCTGCCCCCTTGTCTTTGTGTGTGATTTTTTATTGTGGAGGACATTTACATTTACATTTACGTCATTTAGCAGACGCTCTTATCCAGAGCGACTTACAAAGTGGTGCATTCACCTTATAGCCAGTGGGATAATCACTTTACAATATGTTTTTTTTTTTTTTTTTTTTTTTTTTCTTTCTTTGGGGTGGGGTAAGGGGGGGTAGAAGGATTACTTTATCCTATCCCAGGTATTCCTTAAAGAGGTGGGGTTTCAATTGTCTCCGGAAGGTGGTGAGTGACTCCACTGTCCTGGCGTCATGAGGGAGCTTGTTCCACCATTGGGGTGCCAGAGCAGCGAACAGTTTTGACTGGGCTGAGCGGGAACTGTGCTTCCGCAGAGGTATGGGGGCCAGCAGGCCAGAGGTGGATGAACGCAATGCCCTCGTTTGGGTGTAGGGACTGATCAGAGCCTAAAGGTACGGAGGTGCCGTTCCCCTCACAGCTCCGTAGGCAAGCACCATGGTCTTGTAGCAGATGCAAGCTTCAACTGGAAGCCAGTGGAGTGTGCGGAGGAGCGGGGTGACGTGAGAGAACTTGGGAAGGTTGAACACCAGACGGGCTGCGGCATTCTGGATGAGTTGTAGGGGTTTAATGGCACAGGCAGGGAGCCCAGCCAACAGTGAGTTGCAGTAATCCAGACGGGAGATGACAAGTGCCTGGATTAGGACCTGTGCCGCTTCCTGTGTAAGGCAGGGTCGTACTCTCCGAATGTTGTAGAGCATGAACCTACAGGATCAGGTCACCGCCTTGATGTTAGCGGAGAACGACAGGGAGTTGTCCAATGTCACGCCAAGGCTCTTTGCACTCTGGGAGGAGGATACAATAGAGTTGTCAACCGTAATGGAGAGATCATGGAACGGGCAGTCCTTCCCCGGGAGGAAGAGCAGCTCCGTCTTGCCGAGGTTCAGCTTGAGGTGGTGATCCGTCATCCACACTGATATGTCTGCCAGACATGCAGAGATGCGATTCGCCACTTGGTTATCAGAAGGGGGAAAGGAGAAGATTTGTTGTGTGTCGTCCGCGTAGCAATGATAGGAGAGGCCATGTGAGGATATGACAGAGCCAAGTGACTTGGTGTATAGCGAGAATAGGAGAGGGCCTAGAACTGAGCCCTGGGGGACACCAGTGGTGAGGGCACGTGGTGCGGAGACAGATTCTCGCCACGCCACTTGGTAGGAGCGACCGGTCAGGTAGGACGCAATCCAAGAGTGAGCCGCGCCGGAGATGTCCAACTCGGAGAGGGTGGAGAGGAGGATCTGATGGTTCACAGTATCAAAGGCAGCAGACAGGTCTAGAAGGACGAGAGCAGAAGAGAGAGAGTTAGCTTTAGCAGTGCGGAGAGCCTCCGTGACACAGAGAAGAGCACTCTCAGTTGAATGACCCTTCTTGAAACCTGACTGGTTTGGATCAAGAAGGTCATTCTGAGAGAGTTGGCTAAAGACGGCACACTCAAGAGTTTTGGAGAGAAAAGAAAGAAGGGATACTGGTCTGTAGTTGTTGACATCGGAGGTATCGAGTGTTGGTTTTTTGAGAAGGGGTGCAACTCTCGCTCTCATGAAGACGGATGGGACATATTCAGCGGTCAAGGATAAGTTGATGAGCGAGGTGAGGTAAGGGAGAAGGTCACCGGAGATGGTCTGGAGAAGAGAGGAGGGGATAGGGTCAAGCGGGCAGGTTGTTGGGCGGCCGGCCGTCACAAGTCGCAAGATTTCATCTGGAGAGAGAGGGGAGAAAGAAGTCAAAGCATAGGGTAGGGCAGTGTGAGCAGGACCAGCAGTGTCATTTGACTTAACAAACGAGGATCGGATGTCGTCAACCTTCTTTTCAAAATGGTTGACGAAGTCATCCACAGAGAGGGAGGAGGGGGGGGGGGGAGGATTCAGCAGGGAGGAGAAGGTGGCAAAGAGCTTCCTAGGGTTAGAGGCAGATGCTTGGAATTTAGAGTGGTAGAAAGTGGCTTTAGCAGCAGAAACAGAGGAAGAAAATGTAGCGAGGAGGGAGTGAAAAGATGCCAGGTCCGCAGGGAGTCTAGTTTTCCTCCATTTCCGCTCGGCTGCCCGGAGTCCTGTTCTGTGAGCTCGCAATGAGTCGTCAAGCCACGGAGCAGGAGGGGAGGACCGAGCCGGCCGGGAGGATAGGGGACATAGAGAGTCAAAGGATGCAGAAAGGGAGGAGAGGAGGGTTGAGGAGGAAGAATCAGGAGATTGGAGGGAGAAGGATTGAGCAGAGGGAAGAGATGATTGGATGGAAGAGGAGAGAGTAGCGGGAGAGAGAGAGCGAAGGTTGCGATGGCGCATTACCATCTGAGTAGGGGCAGAGTGAGTAGTGTTGGAGGAGAGCGAGAGAGAAAAGGATACAAAGTAGTGGTCGGAGACATGGAGGGGAGTTGCAGTGAGATTAGTAGAAGAACAGCATCTAGTAAAGATGAGGTCAAGCGTATTGCCTGCCTTGTGAGTAGGGGGGGACGGTGAGAGGGTGAGGTCAAAAGAGGAGAGGAGTGGAAAGGAGGCAGAGAGAAATGAGTCAAAGGTAGACGTAGGGAGGTTGAAGTCACCCAGAACTGTGAGGGGTGAGCCATCCTCAGGAAAGGAACTTGTCAAGCTCATTGATGAACTCTCCAAGGGAACCTGGAGGGCGATAAATGACAAGGATGTTAAGCTTGAATAGGCTAGTGACTGTGACAGCATGGAATTCAAATGAGGAGATAGACAGATAGGTCAGGGGAAAAAGAGAGAATGTCCACTTGGGAGAGATGAGGATTCCTGTGCCACCACCCCGCTGACCAGATGCTCTCGGGGTATGCGAGACCACATGGTCAGACGAGGAGAGAGCAGTAGGAGTAGCAGTGTTTTCAGTGGTAATCCATTTTTCCGTCAGCGCCAAGAAGTCGAGGGACTCTGCCTTGTTAGCCGCAGAACGGCAGTTCCAGAGGCTGCCGGAAACCTGGAACTCCACGTGGGTCGTGCGTGCAGGGACCACCAGGTTAGAGAGGCAGCAGCCACGCGGTGTGAGGCGTTTGTATAGCCTGTGCGGAGAGGAGAGAACAGGGATAGACAGAGGCATAGTTGACAGGCTACAGAAAATGGCAACAATAATGCAAAGGAGATCGGAATAAAATGAACTAAGCATCTGGGAAAGCGAGAGAGCGGGGCCTCCCTCACTTACGTTTCACTGAAATGCCCAAATATAACTCTCCCAACTTCCACCTCAGAAACTATAATTGATGTAAATTACAGCGGTTCAATGTTTTCTAGGAATAGACTAACTTAGTTTATTCAGCTAGCAAACTTGGTACAGTATTCTTCCGTGAAAAACCGTCCAGGGCACCGAATCCTATGACGCCACAGCCAACTAGCATGCCAGCCTCCAACAACACGGTTTAGCACCAATACTCGGCCACAACAAACCACCAGTGTGTCAACACGCCAAGCAGATCATACATGTCCGTGTCTAACGTTGTGGGTTAGTCCCGACAGCTTGAGCGAGTCCGTCGTCAACTTATTCAGCCAGTTAGTTAGCTAGAATAGTTAGCATACTAGCTAGCCATTGCTTTCTGCCAACGAAAAAACCCTCCACCCACGGCACGAACACACAGAGAGAGCCAAGCTAACGTTAACTAGTCACCCATGTCCCGAATTCCCTTGAACGACTATGGCTACCAGTATGTAAAAAACAAAACACAAATGTAGGTTTTAACTTACCCCTAGCAGCTACTGTTAGCTAGCCAAGTGCAAAGCTAGCCACTGATTTGACTCAGCCAGTTCGCGTCTGTTCGCTAGGTCGTTCCAGCTATTGTTTAGTTAGCTATCCAGGTAGCAACAAGCTAGCTACATTTCGAGCACAGTAGCTACTTACTACCTAACGTTAACGCTTCAGACAATGAGGTTAGAAAAACAGCTGAATGGTAGGCATTATTGTATGTAATTATTGTAGGAAGCTAGCTGGCGTAATTACAGGCACTCTCAAGCGTGAAACAACTATCCACAGTTGCTAATAGTTACCAGTAGCTACCCGCTAGCTAGTCCAGGTAGTGGGTTAGCTAGCCTCGTGCTTCACCGGGCTCAGCCGAATACAATACCTACAAGAGAGAGAGGAAAGAGAGAGAGAGAGAGAGAAGAGAGACAGAGAGAGAGAGAGAGAGAGAGAGAGAGAGAGAGAGAGAGAGAGAGAGAGAGAGAGAGAGAGAGGAGAGAGAGAGAGAGAGAGAGAGAGAGAGAGAGAGAGAGAGAGAGAGAGAGAGAGAGAGAGAGAGGGGGAGAGGGAGAGTAGGGAGAGGAGGGGGAGAAGGAGAGAGGGAGAGAGAGAGGGAGAGAGTAGGGACTCCGACGAACCATCAAACAGGCAAAGAGTCAATACAGGTCTAAGATTGAATCGTACTACACTGGCTCTGACGCTTGTCGGATGTGGCAGGGCTTGAAAACTATTACAGATTACAAAGGGAAGCACAGCCGCGAGCTGCCCAGTGACACAAGCCTACCAGACGAGCTAAACCACTTCTATGCTCGCTTCGAGGCAAGCAACACTGAAGCATGCATGAGAGCACCAGCTGTTCCGGATGACTATGTGATCACGCTCTCCGTAGCCGATGTGAGTAAGACTTTTAAGCAGGTCAACATTCACAAGGCCGCAGGGCCAGACGGATTACCAGGACGTGTACTCCGAGCATGTGCTGACCAACTGGCAAGTGTCTTCACTGACATTTTCAACATGTCCCTGACTGAGTCTGTAATACCAACATGTTTCAAGCAGACCACCATAGTCCCCGTGCCCAAGGACTCTAAGATAACCTGCCTAAATGACTACCGACCCGTAGCACTGACGTCTGTAGCCATGAAGTGCTTTGAAAGGCTGGTCATGGCTCACATCAACAGCATTATCCCAGAAACCCTAGACCCACTCCAATTTGCATACCGCCCCAACAGATCCACAGATGATGCAATCTCTATTGCACTCCACACTGCCCTTTCCCACCTGGACAAGAGGAACACCTACGTGAGAATGCTATTCATTGACTACAGCTCAGCATTCAACACCATAGTGCCCTCTAAGCTCATCACTAAGCTAAGGATCCTGGGACTAAACACCTCCCTCTGCAACTGGATCCTGGACTTCCTGACGGGCCGCCCCCAGGTGGTAAGGGTAGGTAACAACACATCTGCCACACTGATCCTCAACACGGGGGCCCCTCAGGGGTGCGTGCTCAGTCCCCTCCTGTACTCTCTGTTCACCCATGACTGCATGGCCAGGCACGACTCCAACACCATCATTAAGTTTGCCGACGACACAACAGTGGTAGGCCTGATCACCGACAACGATGAGACAGCCTATAGGGAGGAGGTCAGAGATCTGGCCGTGTGGTGCCAGGACAACAACCTCTCCCTCAACGTGACCAAGACAAAGGAGAGATTGTGGACTACAGGAAAAAAAAGAGGACTGAGCACGCCCCCATTCTCATCGACGGGGCTGTAGTGGAACAGGTTGAGAGCTTCAAGTTCCTTGGTGTCCACATCACCAACGAACTATCATGGTCCAAACACACCAAGACAGTCGTGAAGAGGGCACGACAAAGCCTATTCCCCCTCAGGAGACTAAAAAGATTTGGCATGGGTCCTCAGATCCTCAAAAAATTCTACAGCTGCACCATCGAGAGCATCCTGACTGGTTGCATCACCGCCTGGTATGGCAACTGCTTGGCCTCCGACCGCAAGGCACTACAGAG
>NW_028163210.1:0-20034 GCF_964263955.1 Coregonus lavaretus | reverse complement strand
TAGTTCAGGACATCGTGGAGGAGAAGGGACTAGTTCAGGACATCAGAGAGGTGGAGGAGAAGGGACTAGTTCAGGACATCAGAGAGGTGGAGGAGAAGGTATTGTTCAGGACATCAGAGAGGTGGAGGAGAAGGTACTAGTTCAGGACATCATGGAGGAGAAGGGACTAGTTCAGGACATCGTGGAGGAGAAGGTACTAGTTCAGGACATCATGGAGGTGGAGGAGAAGGGACTAGTTCAGGACATCAGAGAGGTGGAGGAGAAGGGACTAGTTCAGGACATCGTGGAGGAGAAGGGACTAGTTCAGGACATCGTGGAGGAGAAGGGACTAGTTCAGGACATCGTGGAGGAGAAGGGACTAGTTCAGGACATCGTGGAGGAGAAGGGACTAGTTCAGGACATCGTGGAGGAGAAGGGACTAGTTCAGGACATCGTGGAGGAGAAGGGACTAGTTCAGGACATCAGAGAGGTGGAGGAGAAGGGACTAGTTCAGGACATCAGAGAGGTGCAGGAGAAGGGACTAGTTCAGGACATCAGAGAGGTGCAGGTGAAGGTACTAGTTCAGGACATGCTCCTCCTAAACCTAAAGAGGGAAGATGCAGAGGTTTACATTTAAAAAAAAGTGAATAAGCTAAACGTCTAGCATGCAAAGGAAGTGGTGACATCTGGGCCTTTATCCGTAAAGCACCTCAGAGTAGGCATGCGGATCAAGGGTCAGGTCCCCCCTGTCCATGTCATCTTATTCAGTACTGATCCAGGGTCAGGTCCCCCCTGTCCATGTCATCTTATTCATTTTAATCTAAAAGGCAAAACTGATCCTAGATCAGCACTCCTACTCTGAGGCTCTTTGTGAATATGGGCCCCTGGTAAATAGAGAGGGTGGCAATATCCTTGTTGATTCCTTCCTAATCACGGAGAACCATACAGATGACCACATATCCTGTTTCCTGTGTGAGTGTGGAATGTGCAGCTGTAAGCAGACGATAAGGCCACTACAGTGTATCCCAGAGTGACCTTCTCCCCCAGGCCGCCGATCAATAGTGTGTCAGTTTTAATCTTCATTGTACATATGTGACCTTTTACAAATCTCGCTGCCCTTCGTCCCATGTGATTAATACCACCTGGGTAATTGGCTGTTAATTGGATGAGAGGTATTGACTGAAGTGATGAGGATGGAGAGAGAGAGGGAACGGAGGGAGGATGGGAGGCCTTACTCGTATTGATAAATGGAGAGCAATACTAGCAAGCTGACTGTATTCTTTTATCATAGTTACTGGCAGTCATTTGTGAGAGAGATATACCTGTCCAGGTAGCATTTCCTCACCTACTTCCTCTCTGCGTTACCTCACCTCAAAATAAAAGTCTGCCCACAAGCCTCTTGGCCATTGTTTGCTTGCACATACAGTACCAGTCAAAAGTTTGGACACACCTACTCGTTCAAGGGTTTTTCTTTTTTTAAACATTTTTTTTTACATTGTAGAATAATAGTGAAGACATCAAAACTATGAAATAACACATATTGAATCAGGTAGTAACCAAAAAAGTTTTCAACAAATCAAAATATTTTTTAAACAAATCAAATTGGAGATTTTTGGTTCCAACCGCCGTGGTTTTGTGAGACGCGATGTGGGTGAACGGATGATATCTGCATGTGTATTTCCTACCGTAAAGCATGGAGGAGGAGGAGGTGTTATGGTGTGGGGGTGCTTTGCTGGATACACTGTCTGTGATTTATTTAGAATTCAAGGCACACTTAACCAGCATGGTTACCACAGCATTCTGCAATGATACACCATCCCATCTGGTTTGGGCTTAGTGGGACTATCATTTGTTTTTCAACCGGACAATGACCCAACACACCTCCAGGCTGTGTAAGGGCTATTTTACCAAGAATGAGAGTGATGGAGTACTGCATCAGATGACCTGGCCTCCGCAATCCCCCGACCTCAACCCAGTTGAGATGGTTTGGGATGAGTAGGACCACAGAGTGAAGGAAAAGCAGCCAACAAGTGCTCAGCATATGTGGGAACTTCTTCAAGACTGTTGGAAAAGCGTTCCAGTTGAAGCTGGTTGAGAGAATGCCAAGAGTGTGCAAAGCTGTCATCAAGGCAAAGGGTGGCTATTTGAATAATCTCAAATATAAATATATTTTTATTTATTTAGCACTTTTTTGGTTACTACATGATTCCATATGTGTTATTTCTTAGTTTTGATGTCTTCACTATTATTCTACAATGTAGAAAATAGTAAAAATAAAGAAAAACCCTTGAATGAGTAGGTGTGTCCAAACTTTTTTTTTATATGTGCGGTCGAAGCAGAGAGGATGTGATGTCAGATTAGGCAACCTGCATCAGACCCAGGAAGTGATGTCAGGTGGCCAGCATCACTCATAGAGGCTGAGCTGCCAGCAACCATAGTTAACTAGTTCGCTAGATTGGTAACTAGTTAGCTAGGTATCTAACTAGGTAGCTAACTATCTAACAACAAAGCATGAATCCCACCATTCCCTTCTATTTCAAATTGTGTGGTTTGTACAAGTTGGTTGTTAAGATGAAGCCTAGTTAGCTAGCATGACGGTTGATATATCAGAAGTTATTAGCACACAGTTGATTATTCACTTACTTCCTTACATAATAATTAATAACTTCAGAAACCTCAGAACCTATTCTCTTTGTAGAGGGCCTCTGTTTAGGGGGCACTAAAAGGTCCCCTGAATATGTATTCTATGGCCACGCTATTGCCTTTGTGATGAATTTGAATTCCAAAATGGTATTTTCCCTGCTCTGTCCCGATCAAAACATTGCTAATACGTTCTGCTCTGATTGCTCCTGTTTCCCTGCTGACTGGGAAGGAAAGCTGCATTAGACTGAAAATCGATGCGTCGTCCACAATGATATGCTTTTAAGGCAGCTTGGCAGGGAATTCAGCTGCAGTCCCAGTTCAGTTCGAGCGATCAGGCACATATACCAGATGTAATATATCTGGTCATAGAGAAACACAATGGTGTGCTAGGAAAGACTGAAGGGAAGACTGAAGGGAAGACTGAAGGGAAGACTGAAGGGGTGAGGAGGGAAGGGGTGAGGAGGGAGAATGTAATTTGCGAGTCAATTTAAAGAATGACAGATGTGACATCTGTTGATGGGAGCTGTTCAGAGACAATTTGAACAGAGTTATATTATCAATGCAACCCACAGTTCTTTCTTCCTCGCTTTTGGTGTTTCCATTTGTTTTGCATCCTCTCTCTCTACTTCACACTTTTACTTTCCTAATAACTGTGAAGAAAATGTTTGTTTGTTCTGTTTATTATTACAATGTACCCCACGACGGGGCGACAGGTAGCTCAGTGGTTAAGAGCGTTGTGCCAGTAACCGAAAGGTCGCTGGTTCTAATCCCCAAGCCGACTATGTGAAAAATATGTCGATGTGCCCTTGAGCAAGGCACTTAACCCTAATTGCTTCTGGATAAGAGCGTCTGCTAAATGACTAAAATATAAATGACAGGGGCCATGCTTCAGTCTCGAGTAGAATAGATTACATGGGGAAAGAGAGGTGCAGCTGGCAGGAAACCCGGGCTAGAGATCTATCCATTCTGCTGATTTTGTCTTTAATCAATCACTCGATGATTGATGAGGGGGGAAAAAATACAATGGAAGATTTTTAGGGACTCGCCAGACCAGTAGCAGGTAGTGGAGGAGGGATAGAGGAAGGGTGAGAGGTACAAAGACGGAGGATGACCAGTTGAAGGCTTTCATGACATTATGACTGATGAGTTTATCAGTAGAGGTGTTTTACTGTATATTATGTTGCTGATTCCTTACAACCGCCCAGACATGGAGGATGAGTGGTGGTCTGGTGGGGAGAGCTGTGTAGTCCACCGCACTGCACCGCGGGACTCCTGCTGATGCACCAGGAGATAAAGAAGAACTCTGACGGAAAGGCGTACACTGACTACTACGCAGCCCAATTCTCACGTTTTAATCAAGTCCCTCCTCTTTCTTATCCCCCATACAGATGGTAAATTCTACCCCGTGTCCCCCCCCCCCACCCCCCCCTTTTATGTTCAAAAAGAGCTTTAATACATATGGAGGAAATGGGGTACTGGTTCTTCATGTATCAATGAATGTATCTAGCCATGTTTTACTTGGTCATTTAGGATGTAACATATTTATATAGTTGCTATACGTATCTGACCACATTCATTCCCGTAACCTCTTAGCAGGCATTTTCCCTACTGTGTTTGTATGCAGACTGAAACTCGGCTCTTCCACCAAGAATAAAAATACACAGCAATTCACACGTGATTCAACTGACATTGGACTTTTCACCAGTAAACGAGGCAAGTTCTTGGCAGGATCCAATAGCACAAAACCACGAGGTCACCTGTCTCACAAATCAATCCTTGTTTTCCAATGGATTGTTTTATTGGGAAAGTTATAAAGCAAAAAGCCCACAGTTGTATTTTCAGTGGGAGGGCGGCCATTTTGTGAGATGGGAAGCAGGAGACCCACAGTGTCACTCCCCTATGTTCCCCACCTGTGACACCTACCGTACAAACATAGCTGCAACTAGCAGTAATTACATTCCTCTCACACACAGACAACCCTTGATTTCCAGCATGTGCCAATTATAACATCAGAACAGCATTCAGCAGAGGCTTAATTACAACCGTGCCTCTTCCTCTTCGCTGCACTCTGCCATGTGCTGTTGACACCTGGTAGGCTGCCCACTCCAAATGACTCCTCAAGATGGCCAAATGACTCCTCAAGGTGGCCAAATGACTCCTCAAGGTGGCCAAATGACTCCTCAAGGTGGCCAAATGACTCCTCAAGGTGGCCAAATGACTCCTCAAGGTGGCCAAATGACTCCTCAAGGTGGCCAAATGACTCCTGTTAAATAACGCTGGGATGTAAGTGGTTTCTACCTCACATTGCTCACTGAGTACCAAGTCCTGGCTCAGTCCCATTCCCATTAGCAGCCAGGTGTGTGAGGTGTGTTTTAGTGAGTGTGACGTGAGCCATTTCAGGGGGAGTCGACAATGAGTCATATGATTGTGTCAGGACTTATTTTGGATGGAAACAATTATTTCACTGTGTTTGTTGTAGAAAACCAATTCTCACTGTTCAAGATTCCACTGCTTCAACAAAGCAAATGATAATGATATATTCTAGACTGTTAGGGGATTCTGTCTAGCTGTGTGATTTGCGAGGTGAGATATTTTCTCTTCAGAGATCATTCATTGTCCACCTCCACGTTACCTCTCCTGGTCAAGTCCAAATTACCAGGCGCTGTCTAAACTCCACACAACATGCCAGAGCTCTATAATCAGATAATGCAACTCAGCTCCATAGCTCCAGAGACAACCCTCCTGCAGGGAAGAAATATACCTTTTTGGGGAACGTGAACAGAATGAAGTCTCCTTTCCTTTCCCCTGTGAGCTGGAGAGAGAGGGGAGGAGAGCAGATTGAATTAGTGCCCAGCGATTTGGTCCGAGGAAAACAGAGGGATTTAATGAAAGAAAATCAACAGCATTATTCTGCTACCTGCTGGGTGAAGGAAGGGAGGGTGGGACGCTTGGTCGGGAACCGAGTGGCGCAGCGGTCTAAGCCACTGCATCGCATTGCCAGAGGCGTCACTACAGACCCGGGTTCGATCCCGGGCTGTATCACAACCGGCAGTGATCGGGAGTCCCATAGGGCGGCGCACAATTGGTCCGGCTTAGGGGAAAATTTTTGGCCGGTGTGGGCCATCATTGTAAATAAGAATTTGTGTTTAACTGACTTGGCCTAGTTTCCTCCCACCACCAGGGAGATGGGCTGTTATTTAGCCAAGGTCATGGACAGTGGATGTTTATTAAACAGGCCTCAATTTGTGCTCCTCGGAGAAGCAAGTAATGACAGAAGGGATGAAGGATCATAATGATAATGCTGCTGATAATGACAGCAGTGGTAATGTAGGTGGTGATGAAGATAATGGCTGTGATCCAGATCTACTGTTCCTATACAGACTCCATAGCTTTTATTTACACAGTCATAAAGATCAGATCAGTGGGTGATGAAGTCAGACGATAATGCAGAGCAACGACTCTGGTTCAAGGCTGGATAATCTAACCCGTCATCATATTTGTCTGGTCTACACAGCCAATGGATCTCTGTGTCTGCCAGCGGAGTAGTAATGTAACCGAGGATAATGGAGACACATAGTCTTATCTGTGTCTGTCAGTGGAGAGGTAATGTAACGAGGATAATGGAGACACATGGCCTTATCTCAAACACTGCTTCTCTCTTAACCTAACCTTCATCCCCTAGTGAAAAGCAATCATGCCCACTTGGCACTCCTACTAAACTAATTTCACCCCAATGGAGCTTTGATAACTGTTCCTCAAAAGCTAGCTTAACTTGCCATTTGCCAGGGTCACAAAAAAAAAAAAAAACTACCAAAAAACATGATTCAACTTCAAAATCACTGTGAAAGCTGCTGGCAGGAAGTGTGTGTGTGGGGGGGGAGGGGGGTGGGGGGGGTACGGCAGCATATAATTGCTGCCGTACCATGCTGAAAAGGCTATTCAAAAGCCATTCTGCGCGACACTGATTGGCTTCCCCACCCACCCTTCCTTTTGCCCCCTCTCAATGCCTTCCCTGTCATTCAAAACACGAGGAGGCCATTTCAGATGCTTGGAATAGTTTGCATGGCAGAATAACAAGCTAATTAGAGCTCGTGTGGTGATGGATGGCTCTGAAGGGGTGCTAGTATGGGCTCAAGTGGCAGAACAGCACCCTCATAGCTTTACAGCCAACTGCCACGTCTTGATGACTTAATTGGTAGCCCAATGGTGGGTGGGTGGGTGTGGGGGTGGGGGGGGTATTTGGGCCTCTGCCTAATTGCCGTGCTGCCCCCCATGTAGGTGGACTAATACTGGTTTGACCATTATTTGCGTTCCCTGCACTACTCCACTTTATTTTTCTCAGGATCTGATGTGATTGTTGGGGTCAATAGGGGTTCAATAAGACACACAAAGTGGCCGTCTTGGTGTCAAACAAGGAATGAATGATGAGGAGAGGGTTGAAAGTGGTGGCTTCCAAGGGTCCCACTTAGAAATAATATGCTTCTTTTCATTTATGTTGTAGGGTCAAATGAACAACACTATCCGTAGAAAATGCAACTTCCCTTATGGAAGGGCTGTTGCGGTGACCGCATTTCCGCCACACCGGCGGTCACGAGTCATGAAGGCAGTCAAATTCCACGTGACCGTTTAGTCACAGTAATTAGGCTTCTCCGAGCTCTGATGCTGCTGATGGTCATTAGTAGCCTACCAAACATGTTAACTGCCTGGTACTCAGCACTCTATTGTCCCTCTAATCACTCTGACGTCAATGCAATTGTAATCGAAAATCTAATCAAACACTTCATGAGAACCCATTAGCTCATGTCGCGAAATATTTCTATAGGCTATGCAATTGCGCTAGAAAACAGAGTGATGGCCTCTATTAAAAAGAGGAGGATCCCATCAGCTTTCTATAGGCTAGGCCTACTATATTTATTTCTCAACTTTCCTAATATTATGCACATTGTGTTCTGTGTCTCCCGAGTGGCGCAGTGGTCTAAGGCACTGCATTGCAGTGCTAGCTGTGCCACTAGAGATCCTGGTTCGAATCCAGGCTCTGTCGTAGCAGGTCGTGACCGGGAGACCAATGGGGCGGCGCACAATTGGCCCAGCGTTGTCTAGGGTAGGGGAGGGAATGGCCGGCAGGGATGTAGCTCAGTTGGTAGAGCATGGCGTTTGCAACGCCAGGGTTGTGGGTTCGATTCCCACGGGGGTATGAAACATAAAAAAATAATGTAAGTCGCTCTGGATAAGAGTGTCTGCTAAATAATGTAAATGTACACCTCAAATTATGTCCATTAGCCTATCAGAAGCTTCTAAAACCATGACATCATTTTCTGGAATTTTCCAAGCTGTTTAAAGGCACAGTCAACATAGTGTATGTAAACTTCTGACTCACTGGAATTGTGATACAGTGGATTATAAGTGAAATAATCTGTCTGTAAACAATTGTTGGAAAAATTACTTGTGTCATACACAAAGTAGATGTCCTAACCGACTTGACAAAACTATAGTTTGTTAACAAGAAATTTGTGGAGTGGTTGAAAAACAAGTTTTAATGACTCCAACCTAAGTGTATGTAAACTTCCGACTTCAACTGTATTCTTTCCCCTGCCCCTGTTTCGATACAGGTTCATGATAATGGTCCATTCTAAATCAAAACAAATTTCACACATATATTATTTAGTATATGTAAAGACAAGATTAAATCAAGAATAGTCTGATGGGTGATAATATTAACCTATCACTTGTGAATGATGCCCAGCGTAAGGCAAGAAACAATGCCTTTTGTTTGTGCGCCTTTTTCAAATCATAGTTGCACACCTCATGTAGCCTAGCCCATAGGCCTATATGTTTTTGATTTGTATCACAACTAAAGTGGCCAAATAACTTCCTAAAATTAAGCACATTAATCCACTTTACAAGGGGTGTAGAGCCTAACTGGCATAAATAAGCAGTGCATGAGTTTCAAGTTTTTGGGAAGATAATTTTCAACATTAAAATGCTCCTTCAATATAAAATCATTACATACATAATCGCATTTGCGGTCACTTTTGATAATGGTATTTTCCCGCTAATGGAACAGTCGCGTATACAGCCTACTGCTGTGTGCGCATTGCTGCGCCTATAATGTGAAGAAATAGCCTAATTGTCACGTTGTATAATGACTAGAAGACAGGCGCAGGAATACGTATTAGGGTATTTTATTTCTCCAACCAACACAATGTACGTCGTGAGAAACGACAGGGACGAAGCCCAAAACAAACACGTACATACTGAATATAACACAGGGTTGTAACCCAATGAAAAGAGCGAGGTGTAAACCTCTGAACAATCCACAGGACGAGACCAGTAATAACAAGAGCACAATACACGGTACTCAGGAGACCAACGGACATGGGACAATAATGGACAAGGACAATGGGGGAACAGAGGGCACATATATACACATACTAATCAGGGGGAATGGGAACCAGGTGTGGGTAATGAGACACGACAGTCCGGGGGTTGGTGGTAATGAACCAGGTCAGTGACGTCTAGAAGGCCGGTGACGTAGACCTCCGGAGCTGGTGAACGGAATGAGCAGCAGTACCGGGGGGGATCCGTGAAACTAATAGTTTATCAACATTTTAAGCTAAACGTTAAGCCACATTGCGTTAATACTTTTTATTTAATGGTAGTGTTCTGATTTGTTACATCAGACACATTGCATATTTTTTTTTTTTTTTATATGCTAGTGGTTGTATTAATTTGGGATCTATTGCATCCCACAACTGTCCCAGACTATGTTTGGAATATTTATTTCTCGCACAGAATAGAATAGGTTGACTTTTGTTCTACGGGGGATAGTAGATTGACATAGGCTAGTGCTTTTGCTTTTCGTTAGGCCTACTCATCTTGTTGGCTGACGAAGAGTTCTTCCAATATCTTCAATATGCACCTCAGAATTGGATAAGGACGCGCACAGTTGTGTCCCCGATCACGTGATGGAGAGCCATGTGAGTGAGAGGTGCTTCGGAGCACGCAGCACTCAGGGAGAAGGGCACAACGACATGGATTTTTTTGGGTGCATTATGGCCACACAAATGGGATGCCGCCGGGAAATTCGAGGCATTAGCAAGTGCTTGTCAAATTGTGAATGAGAGATTGATGAAGTCTGTACAGCCTGCGCAAAAAAACAAAGCAGAGCTCATGCCTTTCAAGCTACTTTTTTTTTCAAATCATCATTAGAGTTGCATCATTCAGCATTACAATGTATTAAAAATCAAAACATATAGCCCAATGTTTGTAGAAAAACTAAAGTTACATAAATAACTCTAAATTAAGGATATAGGAGGACCTATTTCTTAACCGATCAACATAGAATAGAATGTGCGCATTCCCTCAAATCGTTTGGAGAAAATATCCTTTCTATTTTGTTCAGCTTTGTTCAATTGTATTCTTCATACTATAAAATAATGCCACGGAATTCTAATCAAATCTTGTCTGCTAAATGAACTAGTGTAGCCCACAGCCATTTGGCATAGCCACATCAGGACCTAACTGTGATGAGGTGATTTCGAAGTAGTCAGGCTCAGGAGGGTAAATCACAGAATAACAGGATTTATTCTGAAACACCGAGTTACGCAGTAATGCGTCACAACCTCCAGTGCGCAAAACAGGCGCAATGGAAAATACATGGCACACGGGGAAATATCCCGGCGATACAATAAACAATCACACACAAAGACAAGGGGGCAGAGGGAACACTTATACAGGTACTGATGAGGGGATAAGAACCAGGTGTGTGTAATAAACAAAACAAAACAAATGGAATGATGAGATGAGGAGCGGCAGTGGCTAGAAGGCCGGTGACGATGAACGCCGAAGCCTGCACGAAAAAGAAGAAGTGGCAGCTTCGGAGGAAGTCATGACACTAACATAAGGACAAGAGTATGCTATTCTGTTCTTCTGAAATAGACTATAATTTCTTCATATCATATTTATTTAGACCTGTCTAAAATAAATAATGGATGTATTGTGAAGGTGTAGGCTATATTACATGGATTTATTAGACTTTTTAAAATGTAGATGTTTCAAAGGTCTGCATCAGTGGCTTGTAGGCAATGTGTGGAAGCCAGGAGACGCTAAATGTGTTTATGTTAATTAACGGTCAATCACCGTGAGACCGACAGTTACAGTATTTCCTTGACAATCACTAGGTGACGAAATTTCGTGACCGCCACAGCCCTAGTCACTTCTTATGCTTGATTTATTTGCAAAGAGCTGTTCCTTACTTGTTGAGATTCCCAGGAAGTTCCTGGTTTTTTCATGGATGAAATATTGCTGACCCTTGAGTCTCCTTTCCCTCTTCTCTCAGACCTCTTCGTCTGGCCTCTCTTCCTCTTCGTCTGGCCTCTCTTCCTCTTCGTCTGGCCTCTCTTCCCCCACACACTTAGACTAGTGAATACAGGCGTGCTTGGTGAGGTGAGACGCTGTTAAATATATTATTAAAAAGGCATTAGACATTACTGCTAGAGATATAAGACAAGATGGTCTCCCATGCAGCAACTTTATGTTCCGGCTGACAGATGCAGTTTGCTCAAGTCCATCTCTTCTTGTCCCATGTATGGCCTACAGCACTTGAATGAATGGATTTGAATCACAGGACTTGGATATGTCTCTGACCCAAGCAATGTACATTTTCCTTGTTAATACAATTTTCATGCTGTGGTTGTCTGGAGTGGGGCTGACACGGACCGGTGCGACTGGTCTATGCGATGAGAAGTGGATTCTACAGTCTTACATTTTTACTTTCTTGATTCAATTGCAGCCCAACCGGTCCTGTATTCATGTGGACGTCATGATAGCAATGGCTCAAATATCGATATGGAAACATTCCTGTGTTTCTTTCCCCTTCCTCATCTAAAAAAAAAAAAATCCCCTGAAAAGAAGCAGATGTCAAATATCGGGTTCAGCGGAAGATTGTATAACTCATAACAAATTACAACGGATCCACTTAAGATCATTTTCAAAGCCTGCGGATCAATGGCTCCGCAACGATAGCCGCCACTAATTCCAAACATCACTTCCTGATTGCATCACTGCTCCTTGAGCTTTACTACATTAACAATAGGGTCGCCACACGCACGTAGCTTTGAAAAATCCAGTCACCCACTAGGACTCCCCAAACTACTCTCCAGTCGTTCACTTCAACAGGAGAGAAAGGGGAAAATAAAAAAAATAAAAGACTAGCGCAGGCTATTTCAGTCAGGTACTGTGAGCTTGATTTGGAATGTCACATTTAGAGGCCGGGGAGAAACCGAGCAGGCCTGTTCCTCATTACAGTGTGTTTTGCTTCAGGTTGGAGTCGAACACCAGCTTATTGTCACACTGGATCAGATGGCTAGTGTAAACATCTTTAATCAAAGTAGGGTGGCTGCTCTGCTCAGTGCGCACCTTAAACACAAAGTGGCAGGCGTAGCGGTCATGAGCGTTAGGCCAGTAACCAAAACGTTGCTGGTTTGAATCCCCGAGCCGGCAGGGTGAAAAAATCTGCCATTCTGCCCTTGAGCAAGGCAGTTAACCCCCAGCAACAACTGCTCCCGGGCACCGATGACATGGTTGTCTATTAAAGCTGCCCCCCCCCCCCCCCCCCCCCCACAACTCTGATTCAGAGGAAAAAAAAACATTTCGGTTGAATGCATTCAGTTGTGCAACTGACTAGATATCCCCCTTTCCTTTCCCCAAAACAGCATTCCACTGTAACCATAGTTACTGTAACATCCCCATCCATAATCCTACTGTAACATCCCCATCCATAATCCTACTGTAACATCCCCATCCATAATCCTACTGTAACATCCCCATCCATAATCCTACTGTAACATCCCCATCCATAATCCTACTGTAACATCCCCATCCATAATCCTACTGTAACATCCCCATCCATAATCCTACTGTAACCCCACATCCATAATCCTACTGTAACATCCCCATCCATAATCCTACTGTAACATCCCCATCCATAATCCTACTGTAACATCCCCATCCATAATCCTACTGTAACATCCCCATCCATAATCCTACTGTAACATCCCCATCCATAATCCTACTGTAACATCCCCATCCATAATCCTACTGTAACATCCCCATCCATAATCCTACTGTAACATCCCCATCCATAATCCTACTGTAATATCCCCATCCATAATCCTACTGTAACATTTCCGCTAAATACAGCCCCTAATGTTTGTGCCAGAACGTCTACGTAACGTTGCAGCAACATCAGGAGTACGTTCAGGTTCCCCTCCTTTTTTCTAGCACATTGACGTTTTTCTCACTAAGCCTGAAGTCAGTTGGATTGTGACAGAGACCACCCATGGAGATCAGATTCATTTCCCCTCCACTTATACCAGTGCTCCCAGGACCTAGGTTTATCGCCCAGCATTTACCACAGGTCTCATAAACAATTGATCTACGTCACACAGTACACACAGTGAATTAAACAGGAGTACCTCAAGGTACAGCACTGTACCTCTTCTAAACTGGGATCTTTTGGTATATGACATGATGACATCACATGACGGCAGTAGTTAGAGTTTGTTTTAGAGGCCTTTGTTTTTAAGACGCATCGATCATTGGAAATTCCCATTCAAATAGTGAAAAAGAGACAGGAGAAAAAAAGCCTGCCACTGTCCGAGGCTGAAAGGCAGCTAGGGGGATTGGAACAGATTAGGAAAAGGTTATTTAGAGTGAGCCGTGCAGTGAGGAGAGCTAGGGCTGTATATAGTTGGGGTGATAAGTGAGGAGAGCTAGGGCTGCGGGGGCGTTTCGTAGTGAGACTGGCTGCCTAGTGCTGGCAGTGAATTGATGAGTCAGCGGTTTGGGTCCTGCAACAGCTTCATGGGGTGACAGAACCCTGTCATTATCTCCAAATGAGTTACACATCCCCCCCCCCTCCAGGCCATGAGCTGAGCTCTCTCCCTGAATACTAAGAGCTAGATGTCGAGTACACCAACCCGGGTAGAGAAATTAGCTGCAAGGGCCAGTGGGCTACTTGTATTGCCTGTTCAGGATGTGTTTGGTTGGATTGAAGTGTTGATCGCATGCAGTGATTGACTTTCATCTGCATTTGTTCAAATGGTTGTCTGTGAAGTAAAATTGCATGACATTTGTTATAAAATTGCTAAATATTCTCTCCGCCCTATGGCAAAATGTGTAGAATTGCAGCAAACTTGCTTTGCAACTGCAAAATTTTCTCTACGCCCCATGGAAAATATGTAGAGTTGCAGGAAATTAACTCTAAAACATGTATTTCTCCGCTGTCAAGGGCCCCCAAAAGGCTACGTCCGGCTCTCACTGTATGTGTGGGTGTGGATGGTTGGGCTGTCAGCCACTGCGGCTCCTCATGATGAGTTCAGATTTTTTTTGGGTGGCTCCCACCCCCTGTCAAAGTTGCCCCATCCCCGCTCTAGATCAAACACAAAACTCCACATGAGAGGAGCTACATCGAACAAGCTTCAGTGTGTTTATCTTCAACATCTTGCTCTGCCACACACTCGTTCCTGCAAGCTTTCAAAGTGAAAAAGGGAAAGAAATGTTTAGCACTTTTAGTTGATGGCTAATTTTAACCATCAAGCACAAACTCTCTTGGAGGGAATAAGCCTCAAGAATACAAAAAAAAACGTTATTTCTTCCACTTAATGTTTCACTTTGTACGGAGAAGAAACATGTACTGTTTATTTTATTTATTAATGTCTCCACTTACCCATCAGTCACATAATGTAGCATCGGGCAACACAATCTTCAAGGTCGGAGAGAAGCGTTAAAGTGCTTCAACCGCTACAGCGGAATTATTAGTAGTAAGCCACAAGGTAACACTGACAGAAACTGGAATAGTTTTTATTTATTTATTATTACTAACAATTTTAAAAAATGTGACCGCTTAGAAAATCACAGTCTACTTTCACTTCATTCCTTCAGGCTTCAGGTAAAAACGTTTGCATACATCAGCAATTATGGAAGTGAGGCCGAAATGCCAGTTATTGTACTTCTTTGTGTTGTTACGATCATAATAATGCCACAAGGCCTCGTATTTCTTCACTAAATATTATAATTGGTCATTTACAGTCAAGTCTCTGCGTTATGAGTTATTTTCAATACAACTAAATAATAGATTGTATAGCATAGCTTTTGTATTTTACGTACACAATATACTGTACATGCATTGGGTGGCCAGACAAAAGCACTATCATTCAAAGGTTAGAGAAAGCCTGGTGGTTGATGTCATTGTTCTTGATGTGCTCCTGAAAAGAACTCCTGTGGCAGCCATTGTGGATTTATTGAGTAAATCTTCAGAGAACGGGCCCCGGGGGACAGTTGTAATCCTGCCCTAACTTAACACTGTCTGTCTCAAGAGTCTTTAACCTCAGTTAAAGCGAGGCAGTCAGTGTGGCACAGACCAGACATTAGACATACCTTTCAGCATCACTAGCCCAACAGCAAACAAGCACCATTGTTTTGCCGAGATATATTTAGAACCAGGAAGTTTCTTATTATCAACAGAAACATTAAAAACCAAGTTGAAAGATGAGGAGAAAAGTGAATCGAATTCTTTACTTCCATTTGAATAAAAAAAAAATAAAAAAAAGGAAAGAATAACTCCAAACCTGGGAGCTGGATATTGAGCTTGTTTGTTGGATTTGACCTCGCTCAAGAGCAGAGACCAGAGACCCAGAGCACGGAACCTTTTTATCTGAGGTATATGGGGCTGTTCACGAAAGGCCATGCATGGTCCAAATAAAGCGACAGAATCAAGTGACTGTAACCTCGTACGGTGCCTCAGAGTGTTACTCCAATTGAACCGAGGTGCTGTTCACACACAGTACAGTCCCCCCAGTGCTCTGCCTCTCTGGCACCGGTCCAATCAGCATGGTTTCTGTTGGAAGGGGTCAGTCTGGCTGTGGAGATAGCAGGCTTGTTTTCTATTTGTCTGATAGCTTTAGGATGGTGTCAAGAGTGGAAACCATCTACCTACCTCCGATAACAGGCCTTGAGGGGATTTCACTACGGCACAAGACAGGGCTTCCCAGGGAATTACAACTTTTGTTTAAAAGGGAGGACTTCCTAAAAGGTTGCATTTGGTCAGGCCTTGCACTTTTCACCTTACGACTCAACAGAATATTTTCATCATCATTGAAAATGGTGGTATGCTGTAAGACCATGTTGATGTTGATGTTTACCAGGACCTTCACTCTACCCGTAAGCAGTTTCTTCAACCTCTTTAAAGATGTTCCCCTACGGAGCAAATTAAAAGTTACTTGGATGAATGTATTTTGCTTAGTTGCTTCGTTTCATAGCTGTAGGTACTTTCATCACTATATCTCTACCTCAAACCCAGCATGAAAACAGACCTGTGTAATCACATGTAGCGTGTATCTTTTCTGGCCTTGTAGGAAGGTGAGCATTGATGGAGGTGTGGTCAGTACATTATCAAGAGGACAACTTCCTGTCTGTGCCAACTATGCATAGGAGTGCTGCTGGCTATTCACACAGGATGGTGCAGAGACCAGCGCATCCAGAAGGAGCCTTTCTTCAGAGGAGGGGGGGGGGGGGGGGGGGGGGGGTGTTTGGGTGGAGGTAGGAACAACCTGTGAATGACAGGAAGGGCCTGTGTGTTGAACAGAGACACTGGGCTCACCATGCTGGTTGGACCGACCATGGGGAAAGGTCTATTCCCAGGCACCATCACGATCAAAACAGTGTACTATGTACAGGCTGCCACACAGTGTGGATAGGGAAGGTAGACCATTTAGACGGATGCAGCCTGGCCTGGCCTAGACCAGAGGAGAGGAGAGGAGAGGAGAGGAGAGGAGAGGAGAGGAGAGGAGAGGAGAGGAGAGGAGAGGAGAGGAGAGGAGAGGAGAGGAGAGGAGAGGAGAGGAGAGGAGAGGAGAGGAGAGGAGAGGAGAGGAGAGGAGAGGAGAGGAGAGGAGAGGAGAGGAGAGGGAGAGGAGAGGAGAGGAGAGGAGAGGAGAGGAGAGGAGAGGAGAGGAGAGGAGAGGAGAGGAGAGGAGAGGAGAGGAGAGGAGAGGAGAGGAGAGGAGAGGAGAGGAGAGGAGAGGAGAGGAGAGGAGAGGAGAGGAGAGGAGAGGAGAGGAGAGGAGAGGAGAGGAGAGGAGAGGAGAGGAGAGAGGAGAGAGGAGGAGAGAGGAGAGAGGAGAGAGGAGGAGAGAGGAGGAGAGAGGAGAGAGGAGAGAGGAGAGAGGAGAGAGGAGAGGAGAGGAGAGGAGAGGAGAGGAGAGGAGAGGAGAGGAGAGGAGAGGAGAGGAGGAGAGAGGAGAGAGGAGAGGAGGAGAGAGGAGAGAGGAGAGAGGAGAGAGGAGGAGGAGGAGAGAGGAGAGAGGAGAGGAGGGACTCTGTTAATGGAGCTCTCTCTCCCAGTCTCTCATTCTCCCTCTTTGTCTCTATGAACGTAGCTCAACAGCGCCCCTGTGGGATGAATTGAAAACTCCACGATTGCCTCAGTCTCCAATCCCATAATCATAAAACCGACAGCACACACACTCCATTGCTCCTCTCTTAAATTGTCTCCTCTCTCTCCTCTCTTTATCATTACGTCACACTCCAGAGGTCAGAATTAAAAGGCACAGCCTAATTATTTTTTGTGGTATTTTATGCCATTATCTCAATACTATGCAATAGTCAGGGTCCAGTACGCAGCAATAGTGAATTATGACAGTGTGTGGGCCTTCTGCATAGCCATATGACAAACATTCTTACTCAAAAGAACAATTACCTAGAACGTTCCAAAATCATAAGAGAGTAAAACATTGTCCCTGTTTAAAACCACTTCTGGTACACTGGGAAGAGTAAGCCATTAGTTTACAGAGTATCCAGTCTAGTACACTGGGCAAAGTAAGCCATTAGTTTACAGAGTATCCAGTCTGGTACACTGGGCAGAGTAAGCCATTAGTTTACAGAGTATCCAGTCTAGTACACTGGGCAAAGTAAGCCATTAGTGCAGAGAGTATCCCATCTAGTACACTGGGCACAGTAAGCCATTAGTGTAGAGAGTATCCAGTCTAGTACACTGGGCAAAGTAAGCCATTAGTGCAGAGAGTATCCCATCTA
Source organism: Coregonus lavaretus (assembly GCF_964263955.1). Taxonomy (NCBI): domain Eukaryota; kingdom Metazoa; phylum Chordata; class Actinopteri; order Salmoniformes; family Salmonidae; genus Coregonus; species Coregonus lavaretus. The sequence continues at coordinate 2,319 of NW_028163210.1, read as the reverse complement.
GTACACTGGGCAGAGTAAGCCATTAGTGTAGAGAGTATCCCATCTAGTACACTGGGCAGAGTAAGCCATTAGTGTAGAGAGTATCCCATCTAGTACACTGGGCAGAGTAAGCCATTAGTGTAGAGAGTATCCCATTTAGTCCGCTGGGCAGAGTAAGCCATTAGTGTAGAGAGTATCCCGTCTAGTACGCTGGGCAGAGTAAGCCATTAGTGTAGAGAGTATCCCGTCTAGTACGCTGGGCAGAGTAAGCCATTAGTGTAGAGAGTATCCCGTCTAGTACGCTGGGCAGAGTAAGCCATTAGTGTAGAGAGTATCCCGTCTAGTACGCTGGGCAGAGTAAGCCATTAGTGTAGAGAGTATCCCGTCTAGTACACTGGGCAGAGTAAGCCATTAGTGTAGAGAGTATCCCGTCTAGTACGCTGGGCAGAGTAAGCCATTAGTGTAGAGAGTATCCCGTCTAGTACGCTGGGCAGAGTGAGCCATTAGTGTAGAGAGTATCCCGTCTAGTACGCTGGGCAGAGTAAGCCATTAGTGTAGAGAGTATCCCATCTAGTACGCTGGGCAGAGTAAGCCATTAGTGTAGAGAGTATCCCGTCTAGTACGCTGGGCAGAGTAAGCCATTAGTGTAGAGAGTATCCTGTCTAGTACGCTGGGCAGAGTAAGCCATTAGTGTAGAGAGTATCCCGTCTAGTACGCTGGGCAGAGTAAGCCATTAGTGTAGAGAGTATCCCGTCTAGTACGCTGGGCAGAGTAAGCCATTAGTGTAGAGAGTATCCCGTCTAGTACACTGGGCAGAGTAAGCCATTAGTGTAGAGAGTATCCCGTCTAGTACACTGGGCAGAGTAAGCCATTAGTGTAGAGAGTATCCCGTCTAGTACACTGGGCAGAGTGAGTCATTAGTGTAGAGAGTATCCCGTCTAGTACACTGGGCAGAGTAAGCCATTAGTGCAGAGAGTATCCCATCTAGTACACTGGGCAGAGTAAGCCATTAGTGTAGAGAGTATCCCATCTAGTACACTGGGCAGAGTAAGCCTTTTTTGTAGAGAGTATCCCATCTAGTACACTGGGCAGAGTAAGCCATTAGTGTAGAGAGTATCCCATCTAGTACACTGGGCAGAGTAAGCCATTACATTTACATTTACATTTTAGTCATTTCGCAGACGCTCTTATCCAGAGCGACTTACAGGAGCAATTAAGGCCTTGCTCAAGGGCACATCGACAGATTTTTCACCTAGTCGGCTCAGGGATTAGAACCAGCGACCTTTCGGTTACTGGCACTACGCTCTTAACCACTAAGCTACCTGCCACTGGGCGAAGTGAGTCATTATTGTAGAGAGTATCCTGTCTGGCTGAGTGCCAGGACCAGACATTGGCATTTTATTTTATATTTACACAACACAACACTCTGACACCAGTTTACTGAGATCACAAGTGAATAGTTTGGGAATTGTGAGGTAATGCTGCGACGGCTGGCCCACTCACACTGGCCATAGTAAACAGCCTCTCCCTCACACACACACACACACACACACACACACACACACACACCATCTGAACAGGGACAATCTCAACCGCTACACACGCTCAGTTAACATTAGCGCTGGAGCAGAAACCTCTCTCTCTCTCTCTCTCTCTCTCTCTCTCTCTCTCTCTCTCTCTCTCTCTCTCTCTCTCTCTCTCTCTCTCTCTCTCTCTCTCTCCTCTCTCTCTCTCTCTCTCTCTCTCTCTCTTCTTCTCTCTCTCTCTCTCTCTCTCTCTCGCTCTCTCTCGCTCTCTCTCCTCCCTTACTCAGCAGATGGATGGGGAAGCAGTGTTTTTCCCTCCGTCAGCTCCCTCTCTTTTTCTCTCCAGCCATGTCAGTCTTTTTTGGGGCTGTTTTCCTTCCTTTCCTCCCTGGACAGTGTCAGGCCGAGGTCCAGTCAGTCGGCCTGGTGGCACGGTGTTCTCTGAGGACCCAGTGGTAGAGGGTGACTGCCTACCTCCCTGTCTATTATTTCCAGAAGGGTATAAATCAGGCAGGAAGGCTCTACTTTGCTTCGCCACGACGACAGATTTACGAGAGGGAAAACTCCTCGTGACCATGTGCTGTTTCACGTACAAGCCCTCAATTTTAAAAGAGACAATTATATTTAGCTAGCGCTTAGGAGAAAAAAAAAGTATAGACATAATTATCAGCCCACAATGGAAAATAACTAATACAAGATATGATGATAAGCAGTGGACTTTAACCCTTAATGGACATTGAAATGAAGCAGGAAGACGTTTGTTTTACCTGGGATACAGCACAGTATGAATTCTGAGATTTGGCTTCAGTGAGGT